>NW_022984782.1:1082627-1097854 GCF_010094145.1 Didymella exigua CBS 183.55
CCCTACCTATACCTACGTCCGTGCGACCTATACCCTACCTATACCCTACCCTAGGTACATGGTACCCATCCGCCAGTCTAACACTACCTACTATAGACAACAGTACGTGGGAGTCTAACACACTAAGCAACACCCTAGAATTTAGGTCTTAATTAAAGCTAATTTAAGAGAGGATTAAAAGACATGCTAATAGCTTACTAAATTTAATAATTAAAGCTCTTAAAAAGCTTACTAAAGGCGCAGAGCTAATAGCGCATTTACTAGTTTTAGTGCGCAACTAAGTTACTAACCTACAGGCAGCTAACAAAGATGCTACACGTTATAAATTATATAAAAGAAAGTAACGTAGACTATCACCTAGGCTGGCGGATGGGTAGGGTATGCTTTTTTACGTTTTGGCTTATAGCTTCTTAACTAGCAGAGATACGCTTACATAATCTATCATTCAATAGAAGCGCCTAGTATTGCGCCTTCCAATAAAAAAAGAATTAGCTGATTCTGCCTAGTATTAGCTGAGTTATTAACACTACCTAGCAAAGTATACCTATTAATAGGTATGCTTGCTAGGTACCCCCCCTTTTTTGACGTTTTCTAGCCTCTAGCTTGTGCAGTTTAATAGTTATAACAAAATCTTCTACTACAAAAATGTAGAGGTGGTTTTTCTCTTTCTTTTGAGCCCTATTTCGCTAGAATCCATGTATTATTGACAAAGTTTTGGGGGGTACCCACGAAGGACGTTGGAGTATACCCATTCCGCCAGCCTACTATCACCAAGCCAGCCATATCACCAAACCAGCCACTTTCTCTTAGCACAACCACCTTTTACCCTAACATAACATGCCTTAACAACAATAACTTCAGAATACTACTAGAGAAGGCAGAGTTATCCTTGCTATGATCAAAGACTCAGGAACACTCAATGTATCGACTGGAATGATGGCTACCACCTTCGAAGCAATCATTGCTGCCGTCTACATCGACTCTGGTGCGGATGGGCTTGATGCGGTTCACGACGTGGTTGAGAGACTTGGTTTCTTCAATCACTCTTTCTTCACGGTAACGTATTACGACTCCCAACTCCTTGCTTCAGTAAACATACAGATAATAATCGACGTGCAAGACTTCGATCTCAGCTGACACTGGGCACCCCCGGTGGGTCTACGGGAGGCTTTAGGAGGGCTTGGACGAATACGAGCTCGAAGTGCCACCGGTCGTCTGCCCCCTTGCATATGGTCTTGAGGCAGGCCAGATGCCTGGGGAGACTTCCGGATGAGCCTCTTGTCCGCGCAGTCAAAGCTCTCCCAGTGCCTCCCGTGGACCCACTAGCGGTGCCTGGTGTTGTGCTCAGGCCAACAGCTTGCATTGTGGTTATAATAGCCATGCCTCAGGCTTCTGTTGTACACCACGGCCTTGAGGTTGTACTAATATCATTGTTTAGACCACTGGCAATTGAGTAGCCTCACGCTTCTCAACCCAAGCGATGCTGAATCGGAACGAAACGATATTGGCTCCATTGCATTCCATCTACTCATTTCTCGCGGGTTCGAGCCTCCCCTGTCGCACTTCTTCCACTCATTTGTATTGAAGTCATTGCTTTGAATTTCCGACTATACTCCTTAGTATCCACAGAATCGAATCACTTTGTTCACTTCCAAAGTATGCATTCAGTGACACTGAGCTTTCAGCAATCAGTAGATAAACGAATGCTATGTGCTTGTCAGCTGCACTAATGGCAAGATCGGGCAACGAACTGAACACCAGTGACTGGACTGAATTACACAACAATATGTTGAGCAACGACAAGCTCGCTTCAAGAGGTCACAACCTTGGTGTTGACGCCTGCGTCTTCTGCAATGAAGGCACTATGATCTTCACCAAAACGATTGCCAGTACTCTGGAAGCCATCGTAGGCGCTGTTTCCAGGTCATCAAACATCTAGGCTTCATGGAGCATCGTCTTCTCATGGTAATGTTGCAACCGTTTGAATTCCCAACGTAAACAGCTTCTACCACTTGACTAATGTGCATACTTTAGATCCCTGTAATACTGAGCTCAAGATCTTCGAGAAAAGGCAGCACCAGATCCTCTTACCGAGAGGCCGCGCTCTGCTAATTTTCGGTCTGCGTGAGGTCTCTTGTTCGAGTCTCTCAAACAAGAGGTTGCACACAAGCCTGGGCCATCCGTGAGGCGTCGCTTTGTCGTTCTGCGAGTTTTATACTGCTACTCCTCGCAGATCTTAGAGTCAGTCTTGCCGACCCAGATTTAGGAGCCTGCGCAAGTAATCCCCGTTTGCGGCATCAAGCACCAAAGTTAACCTTCTGACGATTATTTTATAGGCTACCGAGATTTAGCGGTTCAAAAGATCAGTCTCAAGCTGCTCCAGGAATATATTTGTCGCAGCAGATATCATGCCTATTTACCAGCCAATTCAGGGGTGCTTATGTATGTACATTTTGCCTCCTTTCTGGCTGCAACAATATCTGAGAGAATTCATGATCTAGTATGCGGGAGTATCTGCTCGGATCTTGTGTCTGGCTGAGACACTTGTCCTTAATTCTGTTTCTATCTAGCCACAAGCCACTCACGCTTCTTACCTTACCTATCATACAACGAGAATGGAAATACCACAACATTCATTAAAGTCCCACTTTCAGATAGGCATTTTTATCATCGCTCCCCGGCCAGTGTCTAGCTTTCAGAATCATCTATCTCGTACCTCAGTAAGATTGCCGGCTAGGCGAGGAAATCAATATTGTTGCGAATCTGGGGTACTAAAGTATGTAAATTTTGCTCCTTTTTGGCTGCGACAAATATCAACTGCGAGAGTAGACACGTCGTCAACTGTACGGTCGTACTTTCCGCCTTGTCGGTTCATGGGCTCGACAGGACTGACTGAGATCATCATGAGCGCCGCAAACAATACTAGAGCGCGGAAAATCGACGAGATTGGTATGATGCTTGCATGTGCCGCTGGGAATATAACCCTAGTGCGTTTCAGAACAGTAAAGATTACACTTAGCATTGAGTATGCCCTCATCATGTATTTAAAAATGCCCAGCTTATAGTCCGGCTGTTATCACCCCGCGTTCATGAAGCAAGCATTGAATCGGAGATTTCGCACATTATGGCGTGCGAGCCGCCGTTGCGAACGTCCACAGCATCACATCGTTTACTGGCTTCCTGCGCTTGCACCATCGGCATAGCCACTTCGATGGCGTGACTCGTAGTCTCAGGGTTCGGAGCCTCAAATTTAGTGAAATACCGTAGATCTCTTTTTTTCCTACAGAAGCTCCGCCTGGGTGATCGGGGTTGGCTTGACGATGCTTTTCAATCTGGTGGTGTGTGTTATCCGCTCAAACAGATAAGTACAGTGAAAATGCTCCACTGTGTCACATTCGAAGGTGCCAACCTGTTGTTTTATGGGAGCCGTGGCTATGAGTTTCGACCTGAAGCTTGTCGCGCAAGAATTTGATGTCAAGAATTGTAAATACAGCCTGGTTGATAATCAGCGTTATGGCACAGCAGATGTTTCGATGACCCTACAATGAACACATTTTGCAAGCCAATGCCAGCCATGTACACCTTGAGAACAAGATTTTGTATTTATACATCACTGCCGGGATTTAGAATTATCCCGCCCGGAGCCTGCTCCAAGAAAGACACACAAGCAGCCCAAGCGAGGTAATTCGCAATCCATAGGCCTTAAGACCAGCACAGCAGTCATCGGGACGAGAGAAGCTCAGTAGACAGCCAAAGTTCATTTAGACGAAAGCATTTATTCCTGCATACTATCAGCGATGCTTGGGTTCAGGTTCTGTAGGAAAGGCTTACATAGAGGCGCAAGCAGGAACAGTGTCAGTACCCGACTTGCCGTTGCAAGTCCCATGTTCTGTTGGTTTCTCTTTCCTAATTTGAGATACGAAACTTATAAATTCAAAGTGGGCGCCTATGATGACGAACCAGGCGAATAGTTTCCTATACCAGAAGCTTGTGCTATGTGTGAGATGGAAGAGATGTCAAAGACGACGCTGTACAAAACTGCGGCAGCGAAAGAGGGATTATAAGTGTAATATGCGTTCATGCCGCGTAGTCGTGAATGCGCCCATACTTTTCGGACACAGCTGTGGTGTACTCAGTGCTGCATGTGGACTCAGCGCGAGAAGGGAAATGTGCATGGCGAATACTGAAGTCGGTACGATGGCCATGTCTGAAAAGCTCGAGATGCTCGCTCGTTCCTGTGTAGACGATTCCGATAGCTGACAACCCGAGGACCATGGCCGCAGGACTCACTCATGTACAATGCCATCGTGTCTCGACTCCTGTTGACCGAAAGTCCCGCTCCGCATTTGCGTCTGTGACTTGCGCGCTGGGTAAGAAGACGCGTAGTCGAGCTATGAGCCAAGCTATTCCATTTTTGCTAAGCATTGCAGGCTATGGTGTGGTATCAGCCTCAAGGCCAACCAGTATTGCGTCAGCTCAGCTTCTGTCGCAAGGTAGGCGACAAACTACGGCTTCAGGGCTGAATGCCTGTGGATGCTTCGAATTTGGATGCAGCTTAAAATTTCAAGAGGACTCATCACTTGCGAAGGTGTTCTGATTGGGCCTGAGCATTGGTTCGGATACGATAACGATCGTGGCGTGTTTTTGCTCTACCATTACCCAGCAACAACTTCAAATCTTTGCAGCAGTGGCCAGCGCTTTCTTCAAGACAAATGAGCCCTTACCCTCTGCAAAGATCTTCCCATGGCCGTCTTCGATCCACCCGACAGTCTCAATCCATCTGCCCTTCTGCCTGACCACTTTCGATCTGCAGAGCAACACACATGGCGTAGTGACTGCCGCTTTGTATTTGATGTTCAGGTCGGCGGTTGCGCTGCCGATATTATTCAAATAATGTACCGAATAACCCATCACTTGGTCAAGCAATGCCGCCGTGATGCCTCCATGTAACCGCCGCACTGCACCGTCCACATCTCGTCCAAGGCTGACCAGGAGTAACGTCTCTGGTATGTCTGGATCTATGGGACTCCACACATATTCCTCCTTTGATAATGTAGATGGCTCGTTGTTTTGCTGATCGATCTTGCCGACCTTGTACATTGACAAGTACGCGCGTAGCGCCTCATCCGTAAAGAGGGTTGTGTTGAAGAACGTGTTCGAGACATCTAGGTCGGCTGACTGGCGCTTCCGTATGTGTATCATCGATGGGTCGGAGAGGAGTTCTCGACACCAGTCTAACGAGGTGAAGTCTTGGAGGTGTTCGATCCTGCCGTTCGCAGAAACAGGGTCTGGTAGCCGGCTCATGGTGGCAGGTACGCTGAGACTATCGATGGCACACTGAAAAAGGATCCCAATCTACAGCAAAGAGAAAGTAGACGGTGACTGTACCCAGCTGCAAGGCCATATTAGTGCGACTGAGTGTTGCGACTCGTTTGCGACGTGAGACGTGGAGCGAGTTCCGAGGTTGTTCAGGGCCGTCTGCTGAGTCAGGAATGCGTGTTATAACCTAACGGTTTTCGAAATACCATGTACATCACGTGCAGTGGCGAGGGGTATTCTCAGAACTTCAACGCATCACCTATAGGCTAATTCTGAGTGTATTTTGATGATTGCAGCTGTTTTCTCAACCTTCTATACACGCTCAATTTATTCATGAAGCTCTATCGCGACTCTCGCGACTATTTTCTGGTGTTGTTGGGGCAGAGACTCCGCGCGGCAACCAACCCACGATGCGCGTCAACGGCAAACGTTTACCCGCCACCACGCAGCAAGCTGTAGTAGAGCATATAGCTGCTGGGGAGAAAGATTCCAAGGTTTCTGCTGCTTGCCAAGTCGATCGTCGCACTGTAGCAAAGCTGCGATTAAGCTTGGAGTACTGGGGACAGTGCTATCCTCCGCCTTCTGTCAGGCTCGGCCGCCCGCCTTTACTGCGGCAAGCGCAGCTAGAAGCACTCCAATTATACCTCGATGGGCGACCCGGCGCCTATCTAGAGGAGATGCAGCAGTACTTATACGACGATTACGACGTGGAGTGCTCTCTATCAACGGTGTGGCGGGCTTTGGAGAAGCTTCACTACAGCAGGAAGCTGGCTACAAAGCGTGCGATTGAGCAAAGCGAGCCACTCCGGAGGGTGTACAGAGCGAGGATGCAACAGTACAAGGCGGAGCAAATCATTGCGATCGATGAGAGCGCTTGCAACGAGAGGACTGGCGACCGTAAGTATGGTTAGAGTAGAGTTGGCACGCCTGTTGAAGTAGCTTACTCTATGAAACAGAGTGAGCGATGGTCACTTCTGCCAGCAATGACAGTCAACGGATACCTCAGTTACACTATTTTTCAAGGCTCAATTACCTCAGAGATTATGGAGGACTTCCTCGAACGCTCTGTGTTGCCACATACAACGCCTGGGTACTCCGTCATCGTACTGGACAACGCCTCTATTCATCGATCGACTCAGGTTCGTGAGCTTTGTGCGATGTACGAGGTGGAGCTGGAGTACCTTCCGCCATACTCACCTGACTACAATCCGATTAAGAAGAGCTTTAAGCAGCTGAAAAGTTGGATTAAAAGACACTCTAATAAGCAGGCTTTGTACAACAACTTCTTCTACTTTATAGAGTATGCTGTTAAACGTGTGTTAATAGAGATTGATTGCCGCAGCTGGTTTTAGATGTGTGGATATCAGCCAGATAGGTGGGTGGACGTGCATAGGCATCCTGAGACTGACAACGTCAACAACTTTTTGTTAGAAAGTATTACGCAACCCACAAACACAATTAATTAATTCTAAAGATTTTACTAAAGCTCACCTGTATATAGATTAGTACTCTAACAAGCTCTTATAAATTAATAATTTGTTGTTGTGAAGTGGTGTTGATGCTGTGATCTTCTGGGTGGCGAGAATCGCGACTCACCTCGTCCAACATCACCTGGTGATGTTGCTCAACAGAGACCTGCAATCTCGCTCACGCCGCGCTTGTTGACTCCTGCGCGCTGACGCTATTTTCTCAAAGTTGTTAGCAGAGAGGCCTCTGTAAACTTTCCTCCATTTCAAAGCGTGACGTTGGAGTTAAAGAAGCAGGCCTGGTTGCATACCAAAGTGCTCAACCCACAGAGCCATACTCACTCCATTCTCATTGCTGTTGTCCATCAACATGTTAATGTCAATGTGGCCGTCACGTATAACAGTGTCTCTAATCTTCTAGATGCTATCTTCAGCTCCTTCTACGTCCCATTTAGCCTTGAAGTACTCCAGAAAGTTGTCAGTATGAGCCATAATCTCTGCCCAAAACTCGTACTCAAATGGCTGCCAGCCAGCCGGCCGATTGGCTGCCAAGCCGCCAGAAAGTTGAGTCAATTGAGCCATGAGAACAGACTTTTGGAGCTCTCGCACCTCATCCAGTACACCTCCGCCGCCACACCCGCCAACGTGCTGCTGCCGCTTGCGCACTTTATCAATCTCACTACGCTCGCGAGCTCTCATTATGGCGGATTTGATGCAATCGTTGGGCTCAGAGACGGTACACTGTTGCTGGTTGACAGCCTTTGCCCACATCGCGATAATATTCGGATTGACAGGATAGTGCGTCTCGTCAGGTAAGCCACTACGCAGCTGCCAGCAAGTCCAAGGCCAGTTGGCACACTCTTTATCCTCACACCGCCAGGTATCCCTCACAGCGAGCGTGGCTCCCTGTCCAATGAGATTGGCAGCAACAACACCCTCCAACGCCTCTTCTTGTATCACCGTCGCGGTGCGAGCTCGCGGCTGCGATGAGCGGGGAGGTAGCGGCACAGCACCGTTGGACGTGGGTATGGGGTCTCCAGCAAGGTACAGGTTGACGTCTATGCAAAGCCTCTCGCTGGTGTTGACGTCAATCGATCGCGCGAGGTCCTTCAGCGCTTTTACGTCCAGAAGTGAGCCTCTCCAAAGGCATTTTACAGGCCTGTCGCGCTTATTAGTACCTCTGCCATGCCACAGTTCTGCTAATAATAAGACCAGTTAGACGTTGACGCGCTGGGTGACCTGGCTGTTAATTACCTCGTCAACCCACTGCCAGAGGCCTGTCATGGTGAGCCAATTAACCTTATAATCAGCAAAGGTGTCAGCTGCAGAGTGGATAGGATTCTTCTCAACATCGCCGTAAGACGCGCGGTACCTCACTGTGGCAAGTACCTCGTGCTCCTCCTCCAAGAAGGCTCCAACTGGCGACCTCCCAGCCGCCACAACCTCGACAACAGCCTCTACATCGGCGTCACCAAAGGCCTCGGCATCTGCGTCAACCTCCGGGTTTGGATCGGCCTCATCATCTTGTCTGGCATCGTCATCATCCTCACCTCCAACAGGAGAGTCCTCGCGCACAAATAACGTCTCAGCCTCACTAGCTTAGCTAGCAGAGGGTCGCTGTGAAGGTTGCCTCACTGTTAAGGGTGGAGTAATCAGGTTAACGCCTTGTTCAAATGGCTGAGTTGCAATGCGCTGACGCTTACTAGATGCAGCTGGTGTTGTAGGTGCAGGTGCCTCCTGTGTCAATTTGGGTGCTGGCTCATCAATTTTCCACCAATTTGACCTTCTCGTAGGCATCACAACACCACAAAAAGTCAAGATACTAATAATATCAAGCTTCAATTATCCTAGAAGGAGCAGCAGCCAGCTCTGTTGTTGTTAAACGCCAAATTTAGCTAAGACAGCGACATTGACATCATCCGCATCCTCCGCGCGCTAAATCACATGATGTACATGGTATTTCGAAAATCACCCATACCGCAATAACTACATGATACGAACGACCTCACACGCTTGAAGACCTTGCACTGTACCTAAATCTCACCCTTCAAGGGGTGGCTAACGCGTCCCCGCCGCGATTGAACTTTTCCATGCATCCTTGCCTACTTGGCTCATCGCTGTTATCGTCGTCGAGGCTTGCAGCTGGCTGTAACTCTTGGCGCTACACGTCAAATCCGCAAATGCGCGCGGCAAGGTGTTTTATCTGGCGACACGTCTGGGCTTCGACCAAGCCGAATGGAACGCCCTTCTCTCTAGTCTTTCTTAGGTAGATCATAGCCTGCATTCGTATCCTTTCGTTGCCATTTGGTGATGCATTAAATTTCTCTGGTCGATCTTCGCTCCTGTCCTGATGCTATCTTCATCTTCTCGATGGACGTCGGCATCTACGAGATTCGCTATCGCCGCAAGAGGCTTGTCTTTTCCTTCTGATTACCTATGTTATGTGTATCTTCATGAGACGGTGGTGACTCCTCGATCTGGAACAGCACATACATTATCGGTGGAATAGATTTGATTACACCAGCTCTGGGTCCGTCTGCTACCACGACTAGTGACCACAACATCAGGACTCTGACTGTAGTCAACGAGGGGAGCAGCATCATGCATCAACTCGAACACGTCCCGCATGCAAAACCTGTGGAAAGTGACAGAACTGACGATGATACCGGGAATGTGCCTACCGAGGCTACAGGTATCGGATACCGGCAATGCGTATCTGATCCCTGGGGTCAACGTCAAGGACGCAGTGGACAATTACACCACTGAGCAAAGAAGCCTCAGTACGTCAAAATCTTATTGAGCAGATGAAAGGCTGGACTATCTCTGTTCACCAACTTACGGTACGAGGATCGCTCTACCTCGCACTTTTCCGTCTCTCAGATCCTGTACAGCGCGCTCGTAGTCCGCAAGCTTATACTTCGACGTGTGCAGCTTGACCTTTCCTTGTGCAGCTAGTACCATCAATTCAGCGAGGTCGTTGTAGCTGCCGACCAGATTGCCAACGAAGTTGATTTCTGTCGAGATGATGTCGATAGTAGGGATGTCGAGGTTCTCGCCATATCCTACTACATAGTAATTGCCAGCTCTTCGCAGCATCTTCACACCGGTTTTGGTGGAGCCGCCCTCGGCAACAAAGTCAATAACAGATGCGGCTCCTTTTCCCTTCGTAAGGTTCATGACCTGCTCTACGAATGACCCGTTTCTATCGACTTGTACTGTGTAATCTGCTCCAATGGATGAGGCGAGGTCGAGCGCTGACTGGTTGCTATCTACCACAATGAGTGTTGCCGCACTCATGGCCTTCATACACTGGATGCCTATGTGGCCAAGCTGATTTATTTCGTCAGTGATCAGCTCAACTTCACACATAGTAACTTACACCACCTGCGCCAATCATCACGCAGTAGTCACCTGGCCGTAGTATTCTAGCTGCCTTTGTGACGACGTGGTAGGCTGTTAAGCCCGCGTCTGCGAGAGCTGCAACATCCGAAGGCTCGAGCCGGTCATCCAGTTTTATCACACTTCGTGCAGTCGTACGGATGTATTCCGCATATCCGCCATCAACGTTGATTCCCGGGAATTTGCTGTCCTCTACACCTCGTTAGAACCTATGTTGAAGCAATACTCGCGACTCACCGCAGTGAACATCATCGCCAAATCGACACGCCGTACACAACCCGCAGGTCACAAGCGGATGCAAAATAACCTTGTCTCCCACCTTAACATTGTTGACCGAAGAACCAAGTTCATGCACCCATCCGGCATTCTCGTGACCAATCGTATACGGCAACTCCACGTTGGACTTCTCTTTCCACTCGCCGTCGCAGATGTGGATGTCTGTTCGACACACGCCGGCAGCGCCGACTTTTACGATGACGTCGAGTGGTGACTGGATCGTGGGAGTAGGAACGTCGTGCATCTCCATTGGCGCATGGTATGCCATGACTCGTACAGCTTTCATGGTTTTGACAGCCATCTAGCAGGGATCTGGGTGGTCGAGCAGATAAGGTGAGTAATCTGAGGGCTTCCCATCGTGTATATATACTCTGAAGTCTCCGAGCGGGGTTACTCGCCAGCTGGCCGCGTTTTGCGTGTCGACTTGTGAGTCTGGAAGTTAATTATTTGTGTGGCGCGGAGATGGGTCCGTTGTAAAGCCTACTTTAATATGTGGGGGAAGGCGAGGCTGCCACTAGCTTCCTTCACGCCGGCGGGGCCAGGCTCGCAGAATCGCTACAAGCAAGCTGATAGCGAAACAATGCCGTAATGAAAGCTATTTCATTATATGCACAGAGATATTGTGTGCGTCCAACACCCGGAACTAGACTTGAAAACCATAGTGTACTTGGTAATGTTGGAAATCAAAGTGCCACGAGGATGCCACCACAATTCGAATTCTTTGATTTGGAACCGGTGATCATGTACGAATTGCTCAATGTGACCACTACTGAGATCGTATCATCATACTGTGCGATGAGTACCGAACGAGAAGTGAACTCTGGGCCGTATCTGAATTGATTTTTCCACGTGCAGCCTATCATTGTGAAGACATATGTTTATCGTATGATGTCATCGCCAAGCTATGTAAATTACCCCTCCTCCGTTAGCACCGCCTCTTCCACTCACCAGCCACGTCTCCGCGAGCACCCGCCCACACCTTACCACACCTGGAATTTACTAGCCTTGGACCCCTATTTCCTAAGTTTTTACGGGGATGTCTTCTAACGGTCTTCCCGAGGTGTTGATGAAGAAGGTTGATGATTACGTCGACTCACTCGCCCCTCAGATACAGCCCCGCATCGCGTCTGAGCTCGAGCTGTTCCAACAAAAGACCATCGATAGTCTCGAAACGCAGGTTATTGATGCCTTCCGCTCACTCTTCAACAAGGACAAGCCACTCTCGTCGGATGGCACCCGAGGTCCTTGGAACCAGAACAACTCCGCACCAGACGCGTACGGGGGCCAATCTCTGCCCTTCGCTGACGAGATTGCCAAGTTGACGCGTAGCTTCAGCCAAATCTCGGAAGAAGCAAGTGGGGATTTACAGGATATCTTCAACCTCACTCAAGGGCGTGACGGAGAAAATCAAACTCAGTCCCGCAGCCTCAGAGATGATGACGGCGACTTCTCTGGCAAAGCTCGTGGTTTTCTCTCCTCAGCCCTCAATGCTGTGCAGGACAATCTTGACAACAAACAAGGCTCGGGCGGTCAGAACTTTCAGATCGGAGGGCTTCTTGGGGTGATCAGCAGCACCATCAAGGACGCATCTGCGAACCCTGAAGAGAAGGCACGACTCATCAGCCCTGAGATCAAGCAGACCGTGGGCGACAAGCTGCGCACAAAGCATGCGTCCATCGCAGAGCAATTCACACGTATTGCTCTAGACCACATAAAGCGCTGGCTTCGTGGAAACACGAGTACCCGTGACCTTGGCGATGGCGCTAAGGCAGAGATTGTCGACCAAGTTGGTGATCTGGTCAAGGGTCTCGGTAGCTTGTTTGGCAAGAAGTCCAACAACGAAGGCTCGGCCAGAGGTTTTGAAGAATCTACCCGTAATGGTGAAGAGTCGGGCGGTGGTGGCTTCTCGAGGGTTATCAGTGACAAACTCTCCACTGGCCTTGCAAAGGTTCACAGAGAGGTTCGTTTGGAGTTCCGCAAGGTCCTTGGTGAGATCGAGAAGCAGCTTTTTGAGCTGTTGCCTGATCAATTTCAGCGTCCACTCGAGAGGATCCTTGGCGGAAACCCATTCGATTCCCAGCTGGATCGTGACGTATCTGGCCCAGCAGACCGTGGGTTTGGAGACGACATCAAAGCCAAACTCCTTAGCAAGGTCCGCGCACTTATACAGAAGGTCCAAGAGACACTGCGAGAGAGCATCCTAGGTGTCGTCAACGGTGGCCATCGCAAATTTGAGCGCGAAAGCTGGGTCTTCGTCCAGAACATGGTCGAGCAGAAGGTACAGAGGTATCTGCCTGACGTAAAGATCAACGTGCCCGATGATATTGGCAACGAAAACGTTAGTGTAGGAGAACCTACTTCAAACACACATATGGGTGGAGGATACCAAGCATCGGCTCCCCAAGGTGACCTCGGTCCAGAACCTCCACGCGACAGCTACAACGAGCCGGGCCATGGACAACAGGCATACAATGAACCGATGCGACAGGTGAACCACCAGCAGTATCACGGTGAGCCCAACCGACAATATGAAGACTACCAGTCTCAGCAGTACCCTCCACAAGGCTACCAAAATCAACAATATCCACCGCCGCAGGAATACCCGCAGCAAGGCTACCCCCCGCAGAATTATGAACATCGATACTAACTCCATCTCGTTGACCGGACGATCGCTGAGCGCGACACGTTGGCTCTATTCCGTTGAGTAGCGCGACCAGCCCTTGGCATTGATGTGCCAGGGAGACAGCACAGAAATGCAGCAATGCAGCAATTCATCTCAGCTTTATTATTCGATTCGCTGTGCGATTGGGGCATATGTTCTGATTAGGAGACAAGATCTTCGAGACTACGATGGTCTTGAAGAGTCTTAGCCGATATTATTACAGCCTGTGTGTCAATAGTACAAGGTACCAGCTACGGCATCCCGTGCTTCGAAAAGAAGCAGATACAGAATTGATAGCTCCATCAACATTTCGCAGCGCGACCGATGCCACCATGAGTAGTGATTGAAATGTTGACGCTAGCGATCAACGACCCGCAAGCATGCTAATGAGGTTGATTCGAATGTATCGGCAAAGCCCAGGAAAGTTTCTTCACCAAATAGGTTAGCTTCGCTGTCGCACGGCACGGACAGCTAGCTAGGGCTAGCCAAAGAAATCCGCAATCTTGCATCTGACCATACGCACGACCGAGCGCCAGATAGACTGCGAATCCTGACTCCCCCGCCCACGGCTAAAAGCAATGCGCGCCCGAACTTCTGTCTACGGACCGGCCCGCCTTCCCAGGAAAGGCAAGAAATTCTTGCACCAAACAAGCAACATCGTGCAGGACGTTGTAGGTATGAAAGCAGCGTGATGCCTAGCAGGCAGTCGGAAATCAGGGGGGACGTCGTCGTGTAACACTTGTTTATTCTAGGAACCGCAAGCTTATTGAACCCCGGTAGTGATGGCCCAGAAGGATGCCTCGAAGTCTCTCAACCACTAAAAATTGGGCTCGATGGGTGAGTGCATGTTGTCAGATGTACCTGCTACCCGGAGCTGGGGGAGAGATTAGGCGTCTATGTCACGCACGGATAACGTACAATGCCGCAGGGCATTATTTGAATGCGAAAGAAATGCTCGCAGAGACCGGGGATTCAGCACAGAACCTAGAGCTTCTCTACTGCTCTGCGCAGCGCTTTGTTACGAAAATTCCCGGAGGCGCTTAGGCACACAGTGTTCCATCAGCCCGTGCACGGCATCGGCTCGTGCACGCTTTTTAGCAAAACCAACACTCACACAACAAAATCCTATATTAATTTACTCAACGCCATGCCAGAATTAGATACCGCCCTTGAAGCCCTCGGTCCGTAGAAATCAGGCAAACCATATCCCTACGCTCAAACTGCAAAAAAATATGGCTGCAATCAATCAACGTTGTTGCGCTGGCACTGTGGGGTATACGCGTTGCGCGCGCGAGGCTATGCAGAGCAGCAGCATCTTAACACTACGCAAGAGAATAAGCTTATGAAGTATATAGATGTACCCTGCAAGCGTGGCTTACTATCTACAAGGGAGATGATACGAAATTTTGTAGTAGAAATATTAAATAGTATGTTAGAAAGTCCTAACGTACCCCACGGACGAAAGAATTAACCGGCGAGAGAATCACTTTTGCTAAGCCCCCACTAAACCACTCTTCCTACACCAATGTCTTTACAATAACACTATTTAGACGTGTTAAAAGAAGCTTAGATACAGCTTGCGCTCTAGGCTCTTAAACAAGACGCAACACTCTCTTAGCAACGTGCTGCAGCTATCTACAGAGTTCCTTAAGCTACACTAAGCAAGCAACGCGCAGGACAACCTTCACGTGCTAATTCTATAGCTAACTTACAGAAGCTAGACAATAATAAGAAGAAGATAATTATTAAACATGTTCTTAAGCTAGACGCGCAAGGATTTTCCCCTTAGCTCTTAGATATAACGTAGATTATCACCGAGCCAGCCATATCACCAAACCAGCCATTTTCTCTTAGCACAACTAACACAAGTTACTGCAACTACAACTACTTGCTATTAAATAGTAACCTAGCATACTGCGTGCTTGCATTAGATTTAGAAGATGTTTCTATACCCTCCTAGCACATTTGTGCGTTGTGTCTAGTCTTGCTGTAGTTCCTACAGCGCTAAACAGTTAACTAAGCTCCTAGTTAACTACCTCTACCCTAAGTCTTCTTAGATGGCTGAGCTGCTACACACGCCTCAGCAGCTACCCGCAATGCTGCTG
>NW_022984783.1:0-1251 GCF_010094145.1 Didymella exigua CBS 183.55
ATCTTAGACAGCTATAAGAGCTATCTTAACTAGGAGTTTAAGGACTATTGCCTAGAGAACTAAATCCTTACTCTCTACATGCTACCTTACTTATTGCACATCCTTTAGCTACTTAATGTAGTCTATTTCTTGCTGTTAAAGCGCAAGTACTCCTAATATATTTAAGACTTAGCACACTAACATATCTTCTATATTAATAAGGAAGGCTTCCTACTAGCCTTTAGGGACGCGTTCCTTAATATATTTACAAAGGTTAACTACTAAAAGGCCTTTAAGGTATTAGGGCTTGTTCCTACTAACACGCAGGTAGTGTTAGATCGCCTTAAAGTGCAGCTGCATACCCTACTAGCAGTACCTCTACCTAAAACACTGTAGCAATCTAAGACACTAAGCAATACACATAAGTTTAGGTCTTAATCTAAGCTTGTAAGCAACTCCTTCTAACAATTACTAAGTGCAGCGCAAGAGGGGTTCTTAAAGCTTATAAAAGGGGCTAAAGAGATACTGCATAAAAACGTCCTTATTAAGGCCCGCGTGCGAGAGCTTGAAGAGCAATTAGCAGTAATAACTAAGAGAAAATCGCGTAAGAGAAAGCAGATTCAGCATAGTGGCACACTTAAGTATGGCCCAGCAGCATCGCGGGTAGCTGCTGAGGCGTGTGTAGCAGCTCAGCCATCTAAGAAGACTTGGGGTGGAGGTGGTCAACTAGGAGCTCAGTTAACTGTTTGGCGCTGTGGGAACTGCAGCAAAACTGGACACAACGCACGAACGTGCCAGGAGGGTGCAGAAACATCTTCTGAATCTGATGCAAGCACGCAGTATGCTGGGTCACTGTTTAATAGCTTAATAGCAAGTAGTTGTAGTTGCAGTAACTTGTGTTAGTCGTGCCAAGAGAAAATGGCCGGTTCGGTGATATGGCCGGCTCGGTGATAATCTACGTTAAGAGTAAAAGACATGCTATTACAGCCTTTAGTGTAACGGTCTAGACTCTAAAGCCAAAGAAGAGCTAGAGCTAGCCGGTTACATTAGCTTAGCCGGCTTGGCTTAAGCTGGATATATATTATCTACGCAGTTAACTAGGCGTCTAGTTAACTTGTGCATGCTTTTTAGCAAAAGTTGTTAGGAAGTAGATATCCTTTATTGGCCTTTGGCCAGACTACTACATTTAGCATACCTTAAACTAGGCTGGCGGAATGGGTATACTCCAACGTCCTTCGTGGGTACCCCCCAAAACTTTGTCAATAATACATG
>NW_022984783.1:1896-13939 GCF_010094145.1 Didymella exigua CBS 183.55
GCGAGCCCTTAACGAAGATGCACGCGTTATAACACCCTAGTTTGAGCTAGTTGCTAACACAAAGGCCAAGTATGGCATCATAGACAAAGACATGTACAACTTTAACAAGATAGGCTTTATAATAGGGGTTATCTATAGCTAGATAGTCTTTACAGGCTCTAAGAAGCGTAGCACAAAGAACCTACAGCTAGGGAACTGTAGTTAGGTCACTAATATATAAGGAGTTAACGCTAAAGGATAGGCTATCCTACCCTTCCTTATCTTCCCTAGCAAGGTCCTTATTACCTTATAGTTTCACAATCTACCTTAGGATTAGGTAATTAAGGTTAGTCCTAATAGCTAGACGTTGAATAAGCTTAGTATTACCTAGCTAAAGCACTTTAATACCTATACAAAAGACTAGAAGGTAGGTGCACACAGGCTGCTGATTATGGACGGCTATAAGAGCCACAGCTCACATAAGTTCCACAAACACTGTAAGGAAGAGAAGATTATTGTTCTCTGTATGCCTAATTACTTGTTGCACCTACTACAGCCACTTAATGTGGGTTGCTTTTCGCCTTTAAAGCGGGCATATAGTGATAAGATTAGTGGCTTGGCATAGTACAGCTCTAAGCAGATTAAGAAGGAGGCTTTCCTACTAGCCTTTAAAGCAGCTTTTAAGAGGTTAATCACAAAGGAGAATATCTGTGTAGGCTTTAGGGGTGCTAGACTAGTTCTACATAACCTAGAGGTGGTGATATTAAAGCTTAATGTGGTCCTTTGTACGCCAACTCCACTAGTTAAAGCTAGAGGACACCCTATAGGAATCGAAAACTCTAAGCAACCTCTGTAAGATAGAGGCTCAGTTAACGCTAGTTTGTGAGCGTGTACAACTGCACAGAGATTCCCTAGTTTCTCCTCTGCTTAGAGCAGTTGAGCAGCTGAACAAGGGCATTGCATGGATAGGGCATGATAGCGTGTTAATGCAACAGGAAATAGCAGGGCTTCGCAAGGCAGTAGAGATAGCAACAGAGGTTAGAGGTTGAAAGAGGAAGTATATTCGGGCAGCAGAGAGTCTCACGGTAGGTGAGGTAGCTGATTTAATAGCTGAAAGGGAGGGTAGTGGGCAGCAGGGGGGCAGAGAGCCTGCAAAGAAGGTGCGCACACAGAGGCGTTGCAGACGTTGTGGAGAGACTAGCCACAACGCTCGCACCTGTGCAGTTGAAATTGTAGATGCATCTGATAGCAACAAGTCTAAATAGTATCTCTGTCACCTGCAAATTGCAGTAAGTGGTGGTGGTGTTGCAGTATATGCATTGCAATCATCTTAACTCTGTTAGGTGGACCACTCGCTTGGGTTGGACCGCTCGCTTGTAAACTACGTTAGAAGATATATTCTTCCTACAACAGGCTGAACCCTAACGCTAAACCTATCTTGCTGCGACTTTGTGTCCCCGTCGCGCCCTTATGTCGGGTAGGCGTTGTGTAATTGTGGCATGGCGTTGAGTAAGTTAATATAGGATTTCGGTGCGTGAGTGTTGGTTATGCCAAAAAGCATGCATGAGCCGATGCTGTGCACGGGCTGATGGAACACGGTACCGGTACGTTGAGTTAAATTACCAGCGATACAGTAGTCCTTTGTGCATTTGAGAATCAAAAAAAAATTCAAGAGATAAGACAGTGGGATGAAAAATGCCACAAGTTATGTCCTGATGGTAATTTTCCCCCTAGCCCGATACTTGAACTTACCCTTAGTGTGATTCTATGAGAACACGTCTGACCAGAAACGATCTCCTTTAACTTTCTTCACCCACTGAGTTGCTTCTTCAATAGTCTCGCCCCTTGAATCAGCGCGGATTTTTGCCATTGCTGCTTCCACGCCGACCCCAACAACACCAGCACCACAGAGAAACAGGCTTGCGCCTTTGTGGAATAGCTCCTTGATTTCTTCGCGGTCATGCCAGATGCGTTCCTGCACGAATTTGCAATTCTCTGACGCTTCTGCTTTAAATGTGTAGGCCCGACGTACACTGACGACTCCTTGCTTCTCCCATGCGTCGAATTCGTCTCTGTACATATCGTCTTCGTCCGGGGCATTGCAGCCATAGAAGAGCATAGCAGGGCCCACATCGGCGCCAGATCTTTTCTTTATCGCCCGTTCAGCCACAAAAGCGCGGAATGGCGCAAGACCTGTTCCTGCGCACGCCATGATCAGAGGCAGATTATCGTCCTGGGGCAGATGGAAGCCACTTCGGCTGGGGCGAAAGCTTATTTGAAGCTGGTCTCCAACGTTCAGGCGCTCAAGGAATGTGCTGCAAGCCCCAAAGTAGCGAGCGTCTTTTCGCCCACTCTTCTGGGAGGCATCCAGAACGCTGAATGTGAGCGAGCACTTGGCCGCATCCTCCAATGGGCTAGACGAGATACTGTACTGTCGCACACGCATCGGCGTCACCGCTGCAAGGAACTCCGCGATCGTAAAAGCTGCATCCGGATAATCTTCGAGAACGTCGATGAGGGTGATGTTAAGCTTTTGGAAGTTCTCCTTTTCGAAACGATCCTGCAGTGCAATTTTGTTTTTTTCGTCAGCAATTGAGTTGGCCACCGCATTCACCGATCGTGAAGTGATTGGCTGACCCAACTCAACCATGCCCGCCAGCACATCATGGATGCTGAGTAGCCTGCCAACAGGCAGGCTTGTGTTCGCCTCGGGTTTGATAGTGATGGTCGTATCCCACGGGAGTCTGAACCTCTTCATGACTCGCTGCACCACTTGTGGTGGATTAAGAGGGAGAACAGCAATGTAATCGCCGGCCCGATATGTCGTACCGGAAGGCAGCAGCATCTCGATGTGTCGCTTGCGCATTGCACCTGGCCGTGTCAAAAGTCGCGCTCCTGACACCTGCGCCAGCTGCATGTCCTGTTTAAGGAAGTGGGAGCGCGCCTGAACGTCAATCTCTATAGGCAGAGCTCTGACCGAACTATTCTGAGCACCTGCGCTATTTTTCTTACCACCCAGTTTGGGCCAGAGCTCACTTTCTTGCCACTCATCGAGGAAGTCGAAAATATTGCCAGACGTAACGTCCAGCGCCACGCGATCAGTCAGACGCTGAGCTCCATTCTTAAAAAGCGCATCGTCCACAAATGTGGGTATCTTCTGATAGGTACTATACCATTCCTCTGCAACATCAATTAGCATACATGCGGGTCGTGCAGCCAAATGTACACTTACTGTTTCCAAGGCCGAAGACAGCATATCTGACATCCTTCACTTCCTCGCTGGGATTTGACTTGAGCCACTCGACGAAATGAGTTGCGTTATCAGGAGGAAGGCCTTCGTAGCTGGCCGTGATTATCACGACTGGAACGTCTCGGCTCAGCGACGACACTGCAGCATCAAGACCCTGTACCTCTGCTTTATAGCCATTCTCCACAGCCGATTCAGCGAGTGCTTGTGCAACGGCTTCACACGTTCCTGTGTTGGATCCAAACAGGATGCGCAAAGGTCGCAAGTCGTTCGCCTCCACCCTTGGTTTAGAACTTGCGCTGGCAGGTGCAGGATCTCTGGTTCCCGCATCGCCCGACGGAAAACCCACGCGTTGGAGAAAGTTCGGATCCCTCATGTGTGCTTTTATGTAGAAGTCCTGCGGTTTAATTGTCAAACTCGTTTTGATTAGCAGCGAGTAAGATGGATTGGCTTTGGAAAAGCGAAACGTCTGCAGCAGCGTGGCCACCGTGAGCAGAGCCTCCTGCCACGCGAACGGACGTCCAATACAGGCTCTCATACCATTACCAAAAGGCTTCACCCTGTTAGTCAATGACCGGAGTATTATCTTAGATTTTTCAGAAATCGATTAGGGCTTACCTTCCATGAATTCGGTGGCAGCTCTGAGAAAGCCTTGCCTTCCATACGCTCTGGCCGGAAATTTTCAGCATCGGTTCCGTACACCTCTGGATCACGATGCAACTGAGCAAGTATGACAGTCACATGCTGTTTATCCTTAATGGTGTATCGGTCTCCGATGACTTGATCACCTTTTGCTTGTAGCGTGAAAGCGGGCGCAGTCGGGTGCAGTCGCAGTGTTTCGCGTAAGCATGCTTCCAAATACGGCAGCTTCCCCATGTGGTCTACTGTAATGGTTTCTTTTCCAATGACGGTATCGACTTCTTCTTGCGCCCTTCGATACGCACTTGGGTTCTCGAGGAGCTCATAGAAGAGGAAGGAAAGCATACCGGAAGTCGTTTCATGACCTGAAATATTAGCCGAGACTGATCCTCTGGGATTAGTGTACAGTCCGTGACTGACCAGCTATTAAGAACGTAATCATGTTACGAACAATGGTGCCATCGTCCAGGCCTTCTCCTGTCTTTGGGTCACGTCCCAACAGCATGGCGTTGAGCAAATCTTTCTTTTCAGTCGGATGAGCGCGACGAGCGTTCAAAAGCTCCTCTGAAACCTGAACGAGCTTTTCTATGTCCAGCTGAAACATCTTGTCCTGTGTGGAGTAAACCAGAGCAGGCAGGGGCAGGCGCCTCGATCTTGCAAAGGATTCAGTGAGAGTTCCCACCATCGCATCGACAAAGGGATGCTGTTGCTCTCGATAGAAGGAGTTGAAGCGGTCCCCCATTGCACATCTGGCCGAGTTAATTAATTTTTTTTTAACGACTGAACTCTCGGCAGAAAACGTACAAGGCGATTGAGTCCAGCGTAAGCCGAGTAAAGTCGTCAGCAACATTGATGACGACATTTTCACCAAATCTAGCCCATCTGAGCACCATCTGGTTGGCTACATCCTGCATTTCTTGTGTAGCAGATCAATCAGTCCAAATCTTGAGTAGATTATACGCCGACATACCAGAGAACATGGCTTTGATTGACAGCGGGCCGAACGCTGGCATCAGAATGCGATGCGCAATTTCCCAGTTGTGTTCTCCGGGAAGTGCAGTAAATAGACCGTCACCCGTGGCATGACGAACCTGAGCAAGTGGACCAGTTACGCCCTTCTGGAACCGTTTCTCATCGAAAAGATCCTTTGCAAGTGCATAGTTTCCCACGAAAATGCGTTCTGCAGGTAGCCACAGCCTGAATATGGGACCTGTTCAGGAACTCAGTGGTTGTTTGGCCAACCCTATGCCTGTTCAACTCACCGTGTACCGCGGCGATGTGCGCCAGACTTTCGTTGGGATGCTCAGGATCGATGTCCAAGACATTACCCACTATGGGATATCCGTGAGGGCTGGGAATTGGTTCCATGATGTGACGAAGCAGATATTGTGAGAAAACGTGAGCAGATTTATGAAGTGATAGGAGCAAATATTTGTTGTCACGGAAGGCGTTGACCTTGTTTTGAGCATTCTCTCAATCTGTGCTAGAGGGCACTTTTGGACATCATAGTGGGTCTTGCTTGCCTACTTCAATCACAATCTGGTCCTTGCAAACCTCGGCTGCAAAGGTTCACAAGGTGATGGTCCGATTGGGTCTCGGGACGTTGCATCAAAGCATTCGGAGCCCGCATGTAGTAGAGGAGCTACTGAACGCGCCACTCCGCAAATCAGTACATGTGGTTCCAATCAGAAGCTTTTGTCAGTGCACGGCGAAAGAAGATCGGGTTGAGTGGTGTTATCGATAACGCGCACCGAGGCACAGATTTTCAAGGTCTCCTCATTGTTGGTCAATGTTCGGCCGAAGCACGCATGCGGCCGTCGTAACTTTGAACGTTTTTGGTTTGGAACCATCTCAGGCCGACCGCGGTTGCGGTTACCACAACTTTGATTAGTATATGCAATCGTCACCATTGGGCTTCTTTAACGTATTTGCTCATTTGGGTCTTCGCCCCATCATATTTTGTTAATTTTTTACCTACTAGTTACTCATCCTTCATCTTTGCGAAATGGCTTCTGCTAAAATTATTGTTGCCCTTGACGTTGGCCTCAGCAAGTCCATTCAAGGCCAGTCTTTTCTTGACATTATTGCACGAGGAGAGATACTGGCTCTTCAGTTGCAGAATTCGAACCAGCAAGTTCAACCATCACTTCTGCTAAAAGACAAACCATACGTTTCGCTACCAGATGGCATTGTGTACAGCAAGAAAGATGGTCGTTTGTACTACACCAATATGGGAATTCCGCCCTGTAATGATGGGAGTGTTTGCTCAATACGTCCAGACGGATCAGACCCTCAGATTGTCCTATCGAATGGTCAAATTCACACTCCCAAGCAACTCGCTATGGACAACGTAGATGGCAAGCTATACATCGCTGATAGGGAAGGTCTCCGCGTCATGCGTTGTAACTTGGACGGTTCTTGTCTGGAAACTTTGGTGCAAACGGGGAACTCAAATAACGCAACGGACGCCTGCGATCAGACTAGATGGTGTGTCGGCATCGCCATATCCCGCCGTACAGGTCTTTTCTATTGGACGCAGAAGGGCCCATCCAAATCAGGGACTGGACGTATATTCTATGCTCCTATCGAGGGCTCTGGGCTTAGACAGCCAACGCTTCTGCTCCAGAGCCTCCCAGAGCCAATCGACTTGGAAATCGACGAATCTACGAATACGCTTTACTGGACTGATCGTGGCGAGCTACCCTATGGAAATTCCTTCAATCGACTGGTACTGAATGAAGCAGGCACTCGCGCCAGCTCTGACAATTTTGAGCCTACGGTAGGGCTGCAGCATGAAGTACTTGTGCAAAACTTCAATGAAACCATTGGGCTGTGCCACGACAAGGATGCTGGAAGATGGTATGCAGCCGACATGGGAGGAACAATATGGTCATTTGCTGAGAATGGCAGTGGCAAGACCATCGTATTCCATGATGAACATCGTTCGTTCACCGGCATTACCCTTGTATTGTAGGGACAATTTGTTGTGGGGAGAAGTTGTCGCCTCCCTTGCATAGCCTCAAGATGGGTAGACAATAAACACAAGAAAACAAATTATTGCCGTACCCTCCTGTGATACAATGCGACTGTAGGTTGTGCTGATAGGGAGCTCCTTGATTTCTCGTAGGGTGATCCGTAGACCTAACAGCGATCATATCGAGATCAGTGCAGATCAAACATTTCCTTTGCGGAAGGAAGCCTGACCTTGCAACTCTGATTCAAGACATCAGCTTCTCTACCCTGATCTTCGTGACATGGCAGCTGGTCTCACATCGACCTCACAAAGCGAATCACAATAGAGTTTAGAGAAGGTGCTTGATGAAGAACATTACATGTAAAGCGATATCACAGGTGATTCAAAATGCTTCCAGGAGGGCGACGGAATAAAATTGCCATGAGTGCCGGATTGGGACTAGTTTTATCTAGTGGCCATTGCAACAGGCAGTTTCGCCAATGTGTAATCATGCCCAAGTCTCATGCTTTGACGTACAATATCCCACAGGGCCATGATTCCAGCGGGGACTGACGTCATCATTGTCAAATCGAATGATCGGGGACAGTATTGTATGCTTCTTTCCATACACCGTATTTTCGAAGGTGACCATATACCCGTCACGGCGCAGAATGTCCGGATGTTTTGTCCAAGCCTCCCCAAGAATGTAGAGAAGATCTTCCACATGTAGGTCCGGTGTCATGGGTTTGAAACCAAACTTGTCCTGAATTTTCTTCACTGTCTCCGATGAATACAGTCCAAATGTCTCTCCCAGTTGTATCACATCCACCGATGTTAGGACGGAAGTGGCGTGGTACGATCCACCTTTGGCTGCGCGATCACGCAGAGCAAGGAGAACATTGACGACACCCACCGCTCCAGCCAGCATGTCGGCAACGGGAAGAGCAGGGAGCACACTGACACCCTCCTCAAATCCATAAGCCTTACCACAGACATAAGAGCATCCGGAAGCAGCATCGGCAATTTGCTGGAATCCTGGGCGTTCGGCGTAGTAGCCGTCCGGACCATAGGTATTGAGATCGATGTAGACGATTCCTTTGTTGCGTTGCCTCGATATTTCGACTAGGTCCTGTAGCCCGAAGCCCTTCCGCTCGAGGGAGCGTAGCCGAAATGCTTGGATAATAACATCTGCACCCGCCATAAGGTCGACCAAGGCTTTCCTGTCTGCAGTCTTCTGGAGGTCCAGCGCATATGTACGTTTACCGGCTGTAAGCGTGATACTCAAAGGCTAGTGGACGTCAGATTGGGGTAAGTACAGAGCGTACAGCACCACTTACTTGCAGATCGGGGAGATTGGGGCTTTGAACTTTGATGACATCCGCACCAAGGGCTGCAAGAGCTGCTCCCATTGCTGGGCCAGCAATTACACGGGCTAGCTCAACAACCTTGATGCCGGCCAACGGGCGCGTATCATTTGTCTGTGGAAAAGGTACAGGGGGCAATGTCGAAGTGCCCTTGACCTGCGTGTAGTCGATCAAAGGGTGTGTAGCCAGTCGCTTGCCCATAATCGTTTCTCTCCAATGTTGTGGTGTGAAGCATGTCTGCCCACAGAATCCGTTCTCCATATTCTTGATGTCAAGCTCGGCGGCCGAATACTTGGAGATGGTCGATTTGATCATCTCATAGGCCTCTTCTCTGGTTTTTACAGGGGCTTCACCGTCAATGCCGTAGGCCTTGAAGAATGCTGGGGCGTTGAGGTTACTCATCAACTGGTACCAGACTTGGGGATCCTGAGTTGGGTAGATGGCCCACGAGCGGACATACATGTGATTCTTGCTGACGCAGCCCTTATCAACATCCAAACTGGCTTTAGTGAGGGTGCCATCGGTCTTGATATCACCGATGCCTTTCCCGTCGATACTGACAAGGGCTACAGTGGCTGGGTACAAACCACATTTGTCAGTGTCGACGTGAATTTTACCTGTTTCGACGCCTTTAAGTGTGCTGATCTCTTTGGCAACAACTCCTATCATTGCATGCAGAACAGCGGTCTAAGTAGAATGAGTAAGCATAGCCTGTTCTCCGACTGCAAAAACACTGGAAGGAACATATACTTACAAAGACCTGCGATTTGAGGGGTCCTGGAATAAGAGGTAGATCTTCCCCAGAAAATTCGACATCGTTTAAGGCAGCCTCCTCAGTCGTAAAGCCTGGGGTGATAGCAGCCAAGTATCTCAACAGCCTGCGTGCATCGCTGGGTACACCGATAAAATCATCATCAACAAATGTGCCAGGGCCATATAAGTCCTTTGTCGTATAGTGCGCGGCCATGATGGATACGATCGTACTTTAAAAAGGCGTCGGTGGTACTAACCTGTGGCAAGAGCGAAAAGAACACTCGATTGCGAAATATAGGGTTGTTCAAGAAGGAAATCTGGATCATTAAATGCTATCACGGCTGGTGCGGACAAAACAGATCATTTCGACGCCTATGCCGGTCGTAGCAGAAGTAGCAAATTCCGTTAGCGGCTGTGATTCACGACCGCAAGTGCCAGTAGCATTGTTTAACACCAAATCCTCAAGGTCCTCGTGCAGTGTCTATGCTGCGATGGCGGAACAGTGACGTATAATTGCAGAACGTTGCGCTAGTAAAGCAGAGGACCCAATCAAATTACGCTAAGGGCCTCGGTTGATCATACGCCTCGGTCGACCAAAGTATATTGCCCGTATCATTGGTCGACTATCAATGTGGGACTGGGACAACAGCCAATCATTAACGGCCCAACTCGCCTCGGTCCTTGCGTATGATCCATACCATTCACTGCCACAAGACAGTGATTTACTCTATCACATGCTGCATGTTGCAATACAACCATCTCATAGATTCCCGAAAGGACCCACCACTCTCTCGGCCGATATTTTGGGCAGGCGAGGGAAGATCCGATTCGATGCCGGTTGCAGCTCGTCCTTAAGGAGGCATGACGCGTTCCTTGCATGGTTGCAGCAACTTCTGGATGTTTCTAGAGCGGGAATATTGCTGTATTTTTCGGTTGACATTCTGAATAGGTGTACTCCCATAACGCATGCGAAGATCGGACTAAATTGAAATGCAAAGAGGTCTGATTTGTTGCTGGTTGCAGTTTCCCACCACCCGTCGTCCAGGCCGAATATTTATGCAATGACCCAGCTAATACGTACCAAAGCTGCTTGATCTGCTCTGTGCTCCGGATGCAACTACCACAAGAGGATTCGAACAGCCAATCTTCACGCTAGTTAATTCTAACTCTAGGCGAAAGTGTGTAGTGCCACTGTGATTGCATTAAAGAGGTCTCAGGTCCCATAGAGCGGAAGGCGGATCTCTTTTTGCCGTTTTGTCTGATCTTTCTCGCAGTCTCGGGATCCTATTTTCTCTTTCGAAAATGTCTATTCGTACAGTTGGCATTGTTGGCACTGGCGTGATAGGGGCATCATGGACAGGTCTTTTTCTTGCCCATGGTCTGCGCGTGATCGTTGCGGACCCTGCACCTGCAGCGGAGGAGAAATTGGCTTCCTATCTGAAAAGTATCTGGCCTGCATTAGAGATCATGGGTCTAGATGAAGAGTAATAACAGCACCACACGAAGCTCCTTCTAATGGTCGTGCGCTGATTCGGATGCTTCTCTATCTAGCGCTTCTCTTTCGAACTACAAATTTGTAGGTGCGACTTTGGGCGAATACTATAAAGAAGTGGACTTTGTCCAAGAGGTAAGTACACAAAATCTACTATGCCAGAGTATGGACTGATAGGATCGTGCAGAATGCGCCCGAAAGGCCAGAGCTCAAAACAAAGCTCCTTGCCGAGATCGACGCAGCTGTTCGTCTAGATGTCGTCATTGCGTCCTCATCTTCAGGCATTCCAAGCTCGAAATTTGTTGGTCAGTGTCAACACCCAGAGCGAGTGCTCATCGGCCACCCGTTCAACCCACCTCACCTCATGCCGCTTGTGGAGGTAGTTCCCCATCCGAACACGAGTACCGCAGCTGTTGCACATGCAATGGCTTTCTATGAGTCCGTAGGGCGTCGTCCCGTTCACATAAAAGACGAAATACCCGGTTTTGTCGCCAACCGTCTCCAGGCTGCGCTTTGCAATGAGGCGTACAGCCTAGTGGCTCGTGGGATAGTCTCCGCGCAGGACTTGGGTGCGTTCGTCTTCCTCGTTATCTTTGTCTTCATTTATTAACCACAAGTATCCAGATGCTTGCGTCACTACCAGTCTGGGGCCTCGGTGGGCCATGGTCGGACCCTTCCTGGCAAACGCAATGGGAGGCGGTGGTGGTAGCGAGGGATTTAAGCACCTTCTTGAGCATCTGGGACCTGCAAGCCGAGTTTGGGTTGCAGATATGCAGGCACATAAATTCGACTGGTCTCAGGAGAGTATTGACGTGTTGGGTTCAAGCGTTGCAGACGAGCTTCAAGGCAAAGACGTCAAAGAGCTTGAGCAAAAGCGGGATGATGATCTTATCAAGTTCTTCAAGATCAAGGGCGTTAGGCGCACAAGCTTTCATGGTATCTCTCTGTAATCTCAGCTATTTCAGCAGGATAATAGAAGCCGTTACATTACTGTGGCTCGTCAAATTATTGTGCATCGTAATTACGACATCCGCGCAGTGGATTTGGCCCATCAAGGGAAGGTTCGCATAAAGAGCGCCCGCGATAAAGAGGTCTTCGGGCGCTTCTGTATTTATAATAACGTAATCGGCCATTGAGTCGGCCAGGCAATTGAGCCGGCCACCTTTGCCAAGATCACACCTCATTCCACCTCTCATCTAATGTCTCAATAACCTGATCTTAGATTACTTCCTCGTAAGGATAGGATAATCCTTGCTATCTAAGCTATGAAATCTAACGCGTTAATAAGCCAACAGCGCGCTGCTGCTATCTATGACGTTCCTCAATCAACCCTCTAAGACTAACGCGCCAAAACCACCTCATGACGCGATTCCCACCACAGCAGATCAAGGCTTACTAAGCCTGAAGAGGAGGTGGTTATACAATACATAAGGAAGCTTAACGCGCGAGGCTTTGCCCCTACGCTAAGCTACGTACGTGAAATGGCCAATTAACTGCTAGCTAGACTGGCGGATGGGTACCATGTACCTAGGGTAGGGTATAGGTAGGGTATAGGTCGCACGGACGTAGGTATAGGTAGGGTAGGGTCGCACGGACCATAGGTATAGGTAGGGTAG
>NW_022984783.1:14889-17726 GCF_010094145.1 Didymella exigua CBS 183.55
ATTATTGATGGCCATGAGAGCCACAAGTCGCTTGCCTTCCAGGATCTGTGTGAGGAGAACAAAATTATTACTCTCTGTATGCCTCCTCACACCTCCCATATTCTACAGCCACTTGATGTGGGCTGTTTTGCCCTATTAAAACAAGCATATAAGACAGAAATTAATGTCTTAGCAAATAGCTATGTCACTTACATTAATAAGAAAGTATTCTTAGCTGCCTTTAATTAGGTGTTTAATAAGGCGTTTTTATCTAATAATATCTAATTAAGCTTCTAAGCAACAGGCTTAGTTCTAGACAACCTAGAGGTAGTGCTATTAAAGCTTGAAGTGAAGCCTTATACGCTAACACTACCTTTACTAGGGCCTACTACCTAGCAACCTAGAACACTAAGCAACGCTGCTGAAATATTAGCTTAATTAACGCTAATATCTAACTAGATTAGGCGGCACCACAGTTTATCTCTAGCTTTAATTATTAAGATGGTGCAGCAGTTTAAAAAGGGAGCTAATATAATGGTGCATTCCTAGGTGCTTATAGCAGCTAAGATAGTTAAGCTTTAAGCAGCAAATAAAGCTGCTTCTAAGCGTAAAGCACGTAAAAGGAAGCAGATCTAGTATAGAGGAACCCTATCACAGCAAGAGGCAGAGGAAATAATAGCTGCACGAGAGGTGGTGGTGCAGGCAGAGGTAGAGAGGCGTGAGGAGAGGGTGCGAACAGGTAGTAGTAGAGAGGGTTCTTAACGCTGTGGGAGGTGTGGTCAGGCTGGGCACAATAAGCGCACATGTAAGCAAGATACTGTAGACAGAGTGGATTAATTTGACGTACTGTGAGCCACAGCACGACGTTGTGGTGTTGAGTTATCTGCGTGTCAAGGTGGGTGGCTGCATAAGGTGGCCGGCTCAATTGCCTGGCCGACTCAATGGCCGATTACGTTAGCGCTGAAACCATTTTACCCATAACGTACCCCACGGGCGAGCGAGCCAACGGGCGAGCGAGCCACTTTTGCCAAGCCCCCACCAAAACCTGACCTATTATGGCCTAAAACACCACACTTTGGCACTCTGTGGCAGACTACGGCATATAATATTACTCAGAGACTACTTCTACATTAATCTTGCACGTTCGCGCGTTGTGGCTAGTCTGATTACACCTTCTACAGCGCCTTTGGGTTGGCTCACCCTCTTGAGCGCGCATCCGCTTCTTTGGCTTCTTCCCATCACCACGCGCCCCAAACTCCTTTAGAGCTGCTAGTCGCTGCCTATCTCCAACTATTAGGGTCCCTTCCTTCTAAACCTGCTTTCTTTTGTGTGATTTTTGTTGCGTGGCAGCCTCATTAGCTGCTTAAAGCTTGCTAATTTCCTGTTAGGCCAAAACTAGCTTATAGGATAAAATTGCTCCCCCCTTTGCGTAGTGCTTAAGCGCGCTTAGAACAGAGTCTAGTAAGCTACCCTACTGCTTCTTATACTTCTCTTAAATTAGAGTTAATTACAACCTAAATTCTAGGGTAACGTGCTTCACAAGCGAGCGGCGCACCCAAGCGAGCGGCGCACTTTCTCCAGCGCAGCGCACGCACCGCGACGTAGTGCAACACCATCACAAATTCCTATAATATACGTAACGTACCTCACGGGCGAGTGGCCGGCCCGGGCGAGTGTCCGGATTTTGCCAAGACCACACCAAACTTCATACAACCCGCGATGTCTCAACGCAAAAAGGCTCAAAGCGTCTCAAAGGAACCAGATATACAGCTTGCAATCTAGGCTCTTAAACAAGACGCGACTCTTACTATTCCACGCGCTGCAACAATCTACAAGGTGTTAGAAAGAACGCTAAGACAACGACGTGCTGGAACGCTCTTAAGACGCGATTGTAAGGTCAACTCAATGAAGCTGACAAGCACTGAAGAGGAGGTGATTGTGCAGCATGTTCTGAAGCTGGACGAGCGAGGATACCCACCCCGGCTTACTGATGTGGAGGATATGGCCAACTCTCTACTCACTGAGCGCCACCAGCCTCCTGTTGGCAAGAACTGGGCTAGCACGTTCGTCAAGCGTCGCCCAGAGCTCATAGTCAAGTTCAATCGAAAGTACGACTACAAGAGAGCCCTCTGCGAGGATCCTGAGGTGATCCAGGGCTGGTTCCGCCTGGTGGAGAATACCAAAGCCAAGTATGGTATCCTAGATGAAGACACCTACAATTTTGACAAGTCTGGGTTCATGATAGGTGTTATATTAACAGGAGCTGTTGTTACAGGCTCAGAGCGTTGTGGAAGACCAAAGACAGTACAGCAGGGCGACTGAGAGTGGACTAGCATTATCCAGGGTATCAACGCGTCAGGATGGAGTATCCCACCCTTTATTATCTTCTAAGGCAAGCACCACCTCTCTGCCTGGTACAAGGAGCTGTCTTTACCTCACAACTGGGTTATCACTGTCTCTAAGAACAGCTGGACTAATAATAAGCTTAGTATTAAGTGGCTAAAGCACTTTAATGAGCACACAAAGGAGCGCACTGTTGGCAGCCATCAGCTGCTCATTCTGGACAGCCATGAGAGCCACAATTCAGTTGAGTTCTACCAGTACTGTGAAGAACACAAGATTGTTACCTTGTGTATACCTCCACACTCATCGCACCTGTTGCAGCCGCTTGACGTGGGTTGTTTTGCCCCAATGAAGAAGGCCTATGGTCGCCAAGCTGAGCTGCTAATGCGCAACAAGATTACTCGCATCACAAAACTTGAGTTTTTACCGTGCTTTAAAGGAGCTTTTGATGCCTCTATTACTAGGAGCAATATCTAGGGAGGATTTAGAGGTGCTGGCTTAGTCCCCTTTAATCT
>NW_022984783.1:18066-22540 GCF_010094145.1 Didymella exigua CBS 183.55
GTAAATCACACAAGAGGAAGCGGATCTAGAGGGAGGGGACTCTTACTGTTAGTGAAGGAGTGCGCTTAACTACCCTAAAGGAGTTTGAAGCCCGTAATGATGGGAAGAAGGCAAGCAAGAAGAGGCGTGTTGAACTAGGCACTTAGTCTTTACAACGCTGTAGCAGGTGTAGTAAGGCAGGGCACAACGCGCGAACGTGCATAAAAGATGCGCAAGATACTGTAGATTAGTGCTGTATACTGTAAGTTACAGTAACTTGCAGTAACTTGCTGTAATATGCAAGACAAGTTGAAGTTTGGTGTGGTCTTGGCAAAATCCGGACACTCGCCCGGGCCGGCCACTCGCCCGTGAGGTACGTTAACAGGATAATATTATTTATAAGCATTGCTATTATCTACATCCTCTATTTCTACCTTGCAGGTGCAGGAGTTATGCCTAATCTCGCTGTAACAGCCGCAGCGCCTCTCTGCGCGCACCCTCTTCGCAGGCATCTTGCTGTCCTTACAACTACCACCCTCCTTTTTAGTAATTAAGTTAGATACCTTACTAACTATTAGGGTCTCCTCTGCACATACATACTACCTCTTACAGGTCTTGCACTTTATAAGCGTGTTAACAGCGTCTTAAAGGCAGCCTATTTCCTCCTGCACTAACACTATATTATAAGCTATCTGCTAAGCGCCTTTACTTAGCTGCTTAACCTGCTCATCTAATAAACTTGCTAGAGACCCCTAATAGTTTTGTATGCGATTTTGAATTAGCGTGGGTTGCGCCTCTATCTCGCGGGCGTTGCGCGGTGTTTGCGCCTCCTAGGCGACAGTGCCTGGTGCAGGTGGCGTTGGCGTGCGCAGCTATACATCAAGCTTCAATAACACAACCTTAGGGTCATGCAGGACTAGTCTAGCGCCTTAAAACCCTGCGCGAATATTCTCTAATATAAACATCTTCTTAAAAGCTGCTTTAAAGGCTAGGAGGAAGGTTTCTTTATTAATATAGTGGATGCAGCTGCGTGCCAAGAGCGAGATCCTGTCGCCGTAGTGGCGCTTTAACAGCGAGTAGGGGACAACGTCAAGAGGCTGCAGGATGTGTGATGAGTGTGGTGGCATGCAGAGAGTGATAATCTTGTTCTCCTTGCAGTAGTCCTGGAATTCTATCGAGCAGTGGCTCTCATGACTGTTAATAATGAGCAGCCTATACGCCCCAGCAGAGGACGCCTTCGTATGGACGTCGAAATGCTTGAGCCACGCTAGCGCGACGTTGTTATTAGTCTAGCTAGTAGGAGAGACTGTAATAACCTAGTTGCAAGGTAGACTAGTAAACTAGGAGGAGATAAGGACCTTGCCTGCAAAGATAAGGGTAGGATTATATGCCCTGTTGCAGCAACACCTTATACTAGGGTAACCTACTTACAATTACTAGGTTATAGTTTCTTCTATTTCCTAGGTTTCTCTAAGCCTATAACAACAAGCTAAGAGGATATCTTGCCTATTATAAAGCTAGACTTATTAAAGTTCTAGGTGTCCTTATCTATAATACTATACTTTGCCTTTGTTAATTAAACTAGGCTGAACTATAGCTAGATAATCGCTGGGTCCTCGCAGGCAGCTCGCTAGCAATCATACGGACGGCTCCATCGCGTTCGCAGCTCTGGTGTACGCTTAATGAAGTTATCAACCTAGTTCTTGCCTGTAGGCTTCCCACCACGCTCTCTTAGCAGTCTATTAGCCATATCTCGTACGTGCACCTTTAAGGGTAGTATTCCACGTAAACTCTCTTCAAGTATACGCTGTATAATTGCCTCCTCTTCTAGCTTTGTAAGGCGTTTTAATTTTAGCTTGCAATTGCGTTAAGAGTGTGTTCTATCACGTTGTTATTATATTGTAGTTTAAGGGACCTTATAGACTTTCTTAGCAAGCTGTATACTCTTAATCTGCTCTTTTTAAAGATCTAAGATAGCAAGCTGTACGTCAGCTTCAGTATAGAGTCTCTGGGTTTGGTGTTGTTGAGGCATTACGTGTTGTCGCTGCGCAAGCGTTTTGGTGGGGAGAGTGCGCCGCTCGCTTGGGTGCGCCGCTCGCTTGTGAAGCACGTTATTGCTAGGGGTTTGCGACTACATCAGGAAAAGTTTTTCTGTTGTCGAAATCAGGAAATTGTGGCATTATACTGTGGGCAACAGTAGGACTTGTAGGCCTATAATAGGTATTTAATGTATATTTAATGTCTAGCTAATTTCAAGCTAATAGCTCTAATAGTCCTAATAGCTGCAATAGCCACAATAACTCCTAATCCTGCTACAATAGTAGCTCTGCTTAATAAACTATACTTTTATTATATTAGGGTTACTACTAAGTCTCCTCTTTAAAATAAGCTATTAAACAACATTATAGGCCTATTAATAGAATAGTTATTAAGTGTAGAAGGTTTTAAGCTTAATATTCCTTACTAAGACACTAAGTTAAGATTCTTTGCTAGGGCTCTAGTAGCCTAAATATTAGAAAATACAAGAATATTATTTAAGAATAGTAGGTAAACTAAGAATTCTACACCTAAGCCTGCCTGTTCTGCAGTGTGTGCTTGTTAGCAGGTGCTTTGTTATGTGCTGTTGCAGCTGCTACGTCGTGTGCTGTTGCAGCTGCAGCTGATACATTGTGTGCTGGCGCAGCTGCAGTTGCCATGGTGTGCTGTCGCAACTTCAAAACACAAACCTTTAACAAACAAACCTTTAACACTCTATAACTTGCGTTATAGTAGGCCTACAATAATAATTTTTCGCTTATTTTAAAGCTACAATTTCGCTCTATCTGTGTATGAAATTTCGCAATTTTTAAATATTTAATACTAACGTAGATTATCACCAAGCCGGCCATATCACTGAACCAGCCATTTTCTCTTAGCACAACTAACACAAGTTACTACAACTACAACTACTTACTATTAAATAGTGACCTAGCATACTGCATGCTTTATTAGATTTAGAAGATGTTTCTATACCCTCCTAGCACGTTTGTGTGTTGTGTCTAGTCTTGCTATAGTTCCTACAGCGCTGAATAGTTAACTAAGCTCCTAGTTGACCACCTCTACCCTAAGTCTTCTTAGATGGCTAAGCTGCTACACACGCCTTAGCAGCTACCCGCGATACTGCTAGGCCATACTCAAGTGTGCTACTATGCTAAATCTGCTTTCTCTTACGCAATTTTCTCTTAGTTATTACTGCTAATTACTCTTTAAGCTCTTATACACAGGCCTTAATAAGGACATTTTTATATAGCATCTCTTTAGCCCCTTTTATAAGCTTTAAGAACCCCTCTTACGCTATACTTAGTAATTGTTAGAAGGAGTTACTTATAAGCTTAGATTAAGACCTAAACTTGTGTGTATTGCTTAGCGTCTTAGATTGCTATAGTGTTTTAGGTAGAGGTACTGCTAGTAGGGTATGCAGCTGCACTTTAAGGTAATCTAACACTACCTGTATATTAGTAGGAATAAGCCCTAATACCTTAAAGGCCTTTTAGTAGTTAACCTTTATAAATATATTAAGGAATATATCCCTAAAGGCTAGTAGGAAGCCTTTCTTATTAATATAGAAGATGTGTTAGTGTGCTAAGTCTTAAATATATTAGGAGTACTTGCGCTTTAATAGCAAGAAATAGACTATATTAAGTAGCTAGAGGATATGTAATAAGTAAGGTAGTATATAGAGAGTAAGGATTTAGTTCTCTAGGCAATAGTCCTTAAACTCCTAGTTAAGATAGCTCTTATAGCTGTCTAAGATAAGTAACCTATTGTCAGATAAGAGCGAGCGGCGAGAGGTCGGATCTGCGCAATCGAGCAGGGACCTGTCGTGCAGCCAATCAGCAGTTGCCAGGTCGATTAAGCGAGACCTGGCAACTCCTGATTGGCCCGCACACCGGCGGCCGCGAACAGCGCTAATTCCCCCCCCACTTCAATCCTGTAGCAACCAGCACGACGCCACGGCAGAAAAACACCATCGCCACGATCATCAATATATCATTATACCACCTAAGATCTCGTTAAGCACATACTCTGGCTCACAGTACGAGCATCTGACACCTATACACTCCTACCTAACGTGTCTTTATATGCGTGTTAAAGTGCTTTAACTACTTAAGGCTAAGTATGTTGTTTGTCTAACTATTCTTAGAGACTAAGAGCTTCTAATTATAGGGTATATCTGTCTTGTTATACTAGGCAGAGATGTGGACACGTCCTTTGTAGATAATGAAAGGCAGGGTTGCATACCTAGCGGCGCAGATGCTCTGGATAACGGTAACCCACTCGCGATTACCTGGCTGAACAAGCTCTGGCTGAGCACGTCTCTCTAAGCCTGTTACAACCTTTAAATACAAAGCAACGCCTATCTAGAACCTAGTTTTATTAAAGTTATACATGTTATTATTACAAACTAGGCTGGCGGATGGGTAGGGTAGGGTAGGGTATAGGTATAGTCACGTGA
>NW_022984783.1:22640-26511 GCF_010094145.1 Didymella exigua CBS 183.55
CAATCGAGCAGGGACCTGTCGTGCAGCCAATCAGCAGTTGCCAGGTCGATTAAGCGAGACCTGGCAACTCCTGATTGGCCCGCACACCGGCGGCCGCGAACAGCGCTAATTCCCCCCCCACTTCAATCCTGTAGCAACCAGCACGACGCCACGGCAGAAAAACACCATCGCCACGATCATCAATATATCATTATACCACCTAAGATCTCGTTAAGCACATACTCTGGCTCACAGTACGAGCATCTGACAATTAAGAGTCTCACTGCCGCAACCTCACTGCTGCAGTCTCACTGCCGCAACCGAACTGCCGCAACCTCACTGCCGCAATCGAAATGGCGCAACCAGCGTACCGCGACCCAACGACAGTCCTCAGGGACCAAGCCGACTGGACTGGCTGGCTCGCGCAGCTACAGGCGAGATGCCTGTCGCGCAACATCTGGGACAAGATCAACCCAAAGACAACTACACCACTACTATCAAAGCCACTCTCGCCGAGGGCTCCAACCATTACCAACTACGCGCCAGCCGCGAACACCGACATACTATTAAGGCCAACTGAGCTATCAACAACAGGCTAGAAGGCATTTAAGGAAGACCTTGAGTATTACAAAGTACTCCTTGAACAATACAAGAACAATTAACACGAATATGAGAAGGAGGAAGCAAGCCTTCAGCACATTATTGTGTTCATCCAGTCAACTGTGTCGCCACATCTACTGCGCACATGCTGTCTTCCTGAGAAACCACTGCGACAGTGGATCACAGACCTACAACTCACTGTTGGGGTCGACGAACAAATTAAACAAGAACAAGCCTGAGACAGATACCTCTCAGCACTCAAGCCAATAAGAAGCACGTCACAATGGGATACCTGGCTAGCTGAGTATGACCAGGCAGCTACAGAAGCGGAGACGTACAAAGTCGCCGAATTATCGCAATTAAATGTGATAACAAAGGACTTCCTGACAGCTGTGAACAGGGTCGCGCCTATGTGAGCTACAAGCTTTCAAGATAGTGGACGCTTTGAATCCAGTATGAGTCGGAAGGAGATGATGAAACGCTACTGAGAGCACATGATGATAAATCATCCCCTTAGATTAGGGCGGCACAAGGCCTTTGTGGCTGACGATGCAGTGTTTCTTGCTGAAGGGGGTGCAGCCTCCCAGAGCCATGAAGGGGACGCCCAACATGCTGTAAGCGCGCCATCCAACCGGGGCAGACCTCGATATCAACGTACAGGGGGTAGGAAAACCACCACGCTCAAGCGGCCTTCAGATTAAGAGCCTGCTCCCACTAGGGGAGCAAAATGCCCTGCATGTGGACAACGCCACTCCATACGGGATTGCTACTATGTTAATCAAGACAGAGCTCCTGAGTGGTGGAAACCAAATGAGATTATTTCTGAACTTATTAAGTTTAAGTGTAAGAAAGATGTCACCTTTTAAGGGCTACTTCGCGCACAAAGCAAGAGTAGATTAAGAACACCAGTGGTGAAGCACTCGCACACCCCTACCCTAGAAATCCTAGACAATTGACTAGAAGGCTGAGAAATTGCTGACGTCAAAGCAGCGCTCAGCGCAGCGAACCAACAGGACGCTGCTGACTATCCACTGCGGAAGTCGTTTATACTTGACTCAGGTTCTACCTGTCATATCACCAACGACCCCGACCGCGTCTATGGGTTCCGACAGCCATCGCCCAGAGACTTCATATGGGCTGGGAATTCTAAGGTGCTGGTTAGAGGATATGGATCAATTGATCTACTCCTGAGGAGTGGAGCCAGGACAACCAAGGTCACCCTCACGGACGTGGCAATTTGCCCAGACCTGCTATGCAACCTAGTGTCCTTCCGCCTACTACGAAACAGAGGCATGTGGTGGGACACACAAGCAGACCCAACAACTCTCCGACAAGCAAATGGCTAAGTAATTAGAGTAGTATTAGAAATGCTTGGCCAGTGGGTGCTTGAGTACGAACTGTCCCCACTAGCTGCTAACCACACACACAAAATCACCACACGCACTAAGAGAGGACTACAGAAGGCCTCAGCAATACGGTGGCACAAGCGACTTGGTCACCCTGGTCCTGCTGCAATCGAACACATCGTCCAGCAGACTCAGGGGGTGCGGATCCAAGGCATCACTACAGTCAAATGCAACGCTTGTGGAATAGCCAAATCGCGACGGCAAATCAGCCGCGCACCAAGAATCAACAATGACGGACCTGGAGAAAGACTCAGCGTTGACTTCCACTCCTACGAAGTACAAGGAGTTACTAAAGAAAAGAGCCAGATGCTCATCACTGACAGGTTCTCAGGCCTACAGTGGGACCTCTACTTCACAGATCATTGCACAGCGAAGTCAATTATCAAGGCACTGTCAACATTTATCCTGTTCTTGAAAAATCACTACAACATCTCAGTCAAGACTATTGAGGCAGACAACGAGATAGCCACAGTCAAACCAGGCGTATTGAAATGGCTGGCAACACAAGGAATTATTGTGGAGCCTTCAGCGCCAGACACACAAGCACAGAACGGTAACGCAGAACGCTCAGGGGGTGTGAACAAGGAGAAAGCTCGCGCGATGCGACTTGATGCCAACCTCTCCTGGGAACTGTGGCCAGAAATCACGAGGGCAGCAGTATACCTCTACAATCAAACGCCGAACTACGCAAACTATTGGAAAACACCATACGAAATATTCTTTACGCGAGTTGCCTTTAGCAACAGAATAGTGACATTACTGCGAAAACCTAACCTTGCGCACCTAAGAGCATACAGGTGCAAAGCGTTTGCCATAACAGACGACACACACAGAGGCAAATCACGTCTTCAACAACTAGACCCGAAGGCCTAGATTGGCTATCTAGTGGGCTACTAGTTGTTAAATATCTATTAAATCTGGATACTGTCACTCAGCAAGGTAATAAGCACTCAAGATATTGTGTTTAACAAAGACACAGTATTTAACAGGAGAATTGAGGACCTTATAGAGAACCTCATGCACAACACACTTGAAGAAATAGCAACACATGTGCGATCTATTAAGCTACTAACGCCTACCTAGCAACTAGAAACAGATTCCTTTTATGAGGATGAAGCCCTAGCAGAGCTGTCACCACAAGACGAAGCAGACCCGCCAGGCTACTATCACGGACGGAAGATACAGGATAGCTATCCTACCCCTCTATCAACACCGCCACCTGCAGCACTACTTGCAGGCATTATGGCCAGTGATCAAACAACTCTGACGCAACAAGCGTCCTTAACTACTGTCCTGTGGGCAGCATCATTCCTTGTGGGAACCCAAGCTGGACGTGTTGGAACATACAGAGGAGAAGTCATAGACAAGGCTAAGATGATAAGAATGCTCGCTAAAGGCTTGAAGCCCCATCAAAGTCAACTTCCACCTCTGCCCACGTTCTAAACTAAGCTTGAGGATCACCCTATGGGTAAACTCTTTCAAGAAGCCGAGCGAGAGCACCTTACAAGCCACTAAGAAATGAAATCATGGTTAGAAGTACCACTTCAGAAAATCAGACTGACAGGACAACAGATCCTTGACTGCATGTGGGTATATACCTATAAACTTAATAGACATTATTAACTGCTGAAGTGCAAGGCGCGACTGGTAGTCAGAGGCGATCAACAACGCAATATTACATCACAAGACACCTACGCAGCCACGCTTGCCAGCCGATCCTTTCGAACGATGATGGCTATGGCAGCTCACTATAACATGGAGCTCAAACAATACGACGTTACCAACGCGTTTGTTCATGCTACAATGGACAGAGAGGTCTACATGAGGATGCCACGAGGCTATCAGAAGCCCGGCACGATACTGCAAGTAAACAAGGCACTTTACGG
>NW_022984783.1:26818-33912 GCF_010094145.1 Didymella exigua CBS 183.55
GACATTGAATGCACATTGAATGGCTGTTGTAGGCCTACAAGTCCTACTGTTGCCCACAGTACAATGCCACGATTTCCCGATTTCGACAACGGAAAAACTTTTCCCGATGTACCGAGACCACCGGGTCAATGCACGCGTCGGGTCATTGCACGATTTCCTCACTTTCTCAACACCACAAAATGAAGCTGTGCAGCCACGCACAAAAGCGATGATCGCGAGAAAAGTTGGCGGGATGATGTGTTGATGTATACAAAAGCCCTCTGTGAAGGACTAATAATTGCGAGTTGCGGTGCGGCCGCTGCGGGTGGTGACTGTGCAGGAGGGTGGAGGAGCCTCCTCTACAACAACACCACGCCGCGCACGCGCAGAACGGCTCTTTTTTGTACAAAATTCTGCAGGTGCTTTCTATGATACCTTGCGCTTGCCTGATTGGGATAATTGTATAGCTTTAGCAGCGTCGCGCTCTTGCTTTTTGCGCTTGCAATTGGCGGCTTCTTCTGCTCTCCTCTGCCTCGAGGCCTCAAGGCGCGCAGCGTACGCAGCAGAGCGTCTCTCTTTCTCCAACTTGTTGCGTAGCATTGCAGCAGCTCGCTCCTCGCGTTGATGGTGTTTTGCCACTTCTTCTTCCAGTCTCTTTGTCTTATTAAGCCTGTTGCGATGACGTGCGTCGCGTACTTTGCTAGGGGAGTAGAGGAGGGTTTTGCTGCGTCCCTTCTTCTGTTGGTGTAAGTCAAGAGTCTCCCGCTTCTTCTTTTAGGGGTTTTGTGCAGCAACTGCTGCAGAGTGTCCTTTATTTTTAGCTGTAAGTATCTTACAAGAAGCAGAGAGGTGGTGGAGAGTACAGCGGAGCTGCCTTGCGTTATCTAAGGTGTTTCCACCCACAACAGCTTTGTACAATTAATTAATTAAGCGCTAATTATGGGCCTCAATGGGCGGAGGGGTCTTATACTCACTGTTGCTATTGTTGTCCTATTAGCTAAGTACTATGTTAGGGTTGAGCGGCTATATACCTGTGTTCTCGAAGACGCTGAGTATGAGCTCTTTGGTGAACGCTTGCTGCCAGGATCACCAGAAGAGCATAAAGAAGTCGCTCTTAGGCACGCCTGAGATGCCTTGGCTATCGTGAAGGTGCTGGGTGACGGCACTGCTGTAGTTTTGAGCCAATAGAGCGAAGCACACAACGTCGAGCGGCTGCAGCGACTAAGTACTGTGTGGAGGAAAGATCGCTAGCAGAATCTTGTGCTGGTTGCAGAAATTAATAAAGGCTATTGTTATATAAGAGCCGTAACGTACCTCACAGGTGAGTGGCCGGCCCGGGCGAGTGACCGGATTTTGTCAAGACCACACCAAACTTCAACTTCTCTTGCATATTACAGCAAGTTACTGCAAGTTTCTATAACTTACAGTATACAGCACTAATCTACAGTATCTTAGGTATCTTTTATGCACATTTGCGCGTTATGCCCTGCCTTACTACACCTGCTATAGTGTTGTAAAGACTAAGTACCTAGTTTAACGCGCCTCTTCTTGCTTACCTTCTTCCTATCACTACAGGCTTTAAACTCCTTTAGGGTAGTTAAGCGCACTCCTTTACTAATAGTAAGAGTCCCCCTCTAAATCTGCTTCCTCTTGTGTAATTTATGGCGTGTGGCAGCCTTATTAGCAGCTTAATGTAACGGGCTAGGCCCGATGGTAGCGCCTCGGCGCTCGCCGGCCTCGGCCAACCTCCGAGAGGAGGCGCCTGCCCAGCTGTACCCCCAGTCAGGAGGTCCTAATCTTGACTAATTGTGTAACCTCCGCACGGAGGACATAAAAGTCTGCGGAGGACATAAAAGTCTGCAGACCTCCGCCTGCAGCCACTCCTCAACAAATCCATTTGATTCATACTTGCAAATAGCCCGCAGAGGCCAGCTCCTTACACTTAAAGCTCTGCAACCTAGTTACGCACTAAAACTAGTGAATGCGCTATTATCTCTGTGCCCTTAGTGAGCTAATTAAGAGCATTAACTATTAAAGTTAGAGAGCTATTACTATATTATTAAATCCTCTCTTAAATAAGCTTTAATTGCAACCTAAATTCTAGGGTGTTCTAAAGGGTTTAAGAGTGCTACATACTCTTATCTACAGTAGGTAGTAGTAGAGTAAATAGGTGCACTTTAAGCTTTAATATTACAGCCTCTAGATTAAAGGAGACTAAACTAGCAACTCTAAATCCTCCCTAGATATTACTACTAGTAATAGAGGCATTAAAAGCTCCTTTATAGCATAGTAAAAACTTAGGTTTTGTGATGCAAGTAATCTTGTTGCGCATTAGCAGCTTAGCTTAGCAACTATAGGCCTTCTTTATTAGGGTAAAACAACCTATGTTAAGCGGCTGCAACGGGTGTGGTAAGTAAAGAGGCATAACGTGTTTCACAAGCGAGCGCCGCACCCAACCAAGCGCCGCACTTTCAACAACAGAACGCCTGCGCAGCGCTATATCACAACACAACACAAATAAATAATTGTTTGCAGGCCTAGATAGTATTATTTAGAAGCTTTACTATTATCTACATCCTCTATTTCTACCTTATAAGTGTAGGAATTATATCTAATCTTACTATAACGCCTATAGTATTGTCTAACACATACCCTCTTTACAGGTATCTTACCCTTACTATAACCTCTACCCCCTTTTTTAGTAATTAAGTTAGCTACTTTACTAACTATAAGGGTCTCCTCTATGTGTATATATTATTACTTATAGGTCTTGCGCTTTGTAGACACTTCTACAGTGTCTTAAAGGTAGCCTATTTCCTCCTACATTAATACTATATTATAAGCTATCTACTAAGCGCCCTTTGCTAACTATTTAACCTGCTTATCTAACAAACTTGCTAGAGACCCTTAATAGATTTAAATCTACTTTTAAATTAGAGTTAACTACTCCTCTACTTTGTAAGCAGTGTGTGGTGTCTTTAGCTCCTAGGCAACGTTGCTAGGTTTTAGTGGCGTTAGCGTGCGCAGGCGCACATTAAGCTTTAATAACACCACCTCTAGGTTGTGTAGGACTAGCCTAGCACCTCTAAAGCCTGCGCGAAAATTCTCTCTAGTAAACGCCTTACTAAACACTAATTTAAAGGCTGGCAGGAAGGTTTCCTTATTAATATAGTGGATGTGACTGCGTGCTAAGGCCGAAATCTTGTCGCTATACAGGCGCTTTAGTGGCGAGAAGCAGGCGACGTTAAGTGGCTGCAACAGGTGCGACAAGTGCAGGGGCATACAGAGAGTGATTATCTTCTTCTCTCTGCAGAGATCTTGGAAAGCCACTAAGCAGTGGCTCTTATGGCTGTCAATAATAAGTAGCTAGTAGACCCTAACTAGCTTTGCATGCGTATTAAAGTGGTGGAGCTAGGCAAGCGCTAGATTGTTATTAGTCTAGCTAGTAGGACTAATATTAATAACCTAGTCCTGTAGGAGGTCCTTAGTAAACTAGTTAGAGATAAGAACCTTGCCTGTAAGGATAAGGAATAGTAGGATAACCTTCCCTATTAACCTAACGCCTTGTACTAGGGTAACCTACTTACAATTGCTAGGTTAGATCTTCTTCTGCTTCCTAGGCTTCTCTAAGCCTGTTACTACTAGCTGTAACAAGATCTTGCCTATTAGGAAGCTAGACTTATTAAAGTTGTATATATCCTTGTCTATAATACTATACTTTGCCTTTATAGACTGAACAAGCGTGAACTAGGGCTGGATAACTGCTAGGTCCTCGCAGGCAGTCCGCTGGCGATCGTATGGGCGGGTCCACCGCTTCTAGAGCTCTAGTGTACGCTTTACTAAGTTGTCAACCCAGTTCTTGCCAACAGGCTTTGCGCCGCGCTCTCTTAGCAGTTTATCTACCATATCTTGTACGTCTGCCTTTAAGGAGGGTAGGCCACGCGCAGATTCCTCAAGTATACGTAGTACAACTGCCTCCTCTTCTAGCTTTGTAAGGCGCTTCGCATTTGGCTCGCAGTTGTGTCAAGAGCATGTTCTGTCGCGTTAGTATTGGATTGTTTGTTTAGGCACTTTGTAGACTTTCTTAGCATGTTAGATACTTTAAATTTAGTTTCTTAAGATATTAGATATAGCAAGCTGTACATTAGCTTTAGTATAGAGTGTAGGAGCTTGTTGTGGTTGAGACATTACGCGCTGTTGTTGCGCCGGCGTTCTGGCAGCGAGAGTGCGGCGCTCGGTTGGGTGCGGCGCTCGCTTGTGAAACACGTTACACAAGGTAACAATCTTATATTCTTTATAACTAGTACTAGTAGAACTTAACTAAATTATAGCTCTTACGTTATAGCTGTCTAGAATAAGTAGCTAATCCTAACTTGTTATTTGTCCAACCTGAAGAAGTTGCAGTCACAAATGTTAATTGTTTTCCTAGCTTAATATCCTCCACCTAGGAGCTTTGTATGGTGTTGTCCTTGCCTGTGAAAATAAGACCTAGAGGCAGAGCGCTGCCATCAGCGCAGACGCTTGCTAACAGCGTCACCCAATCTCTATTGCTGTCCTGTAGCAACTGCCTGTTCTTCTGCTTCTTGTACAAGCGCTTGCTGAAGATCCTCTTGCTCCTAGCAACAAGACTAATAGCACAGCCTTTCTTATCTATGTTGTATGTGACTATGTGTTAGCTGCCCTAATGTTGTATTCTTTAATTTTGCTGTGCAGGAGGCTGAAATAGGCCTTGTACTTGTTGCTGTTATTAGCAGCGTAGCGTACTTTGTCTATTGTAGTGGTCTATTTGTAGAGAAGCTTCTCAGTATGACAGTTAAGGAAGTTAGTAACCTAGGTCTTGCTAACATAATCTTTAGCAATTTCTGCTGCAAAATTCTTAATTATCTACCTTGTAGGTAGTAAATAATGCTTAGTAAGCTCCTCTATATAATTACACAGGTTACGCTCTTGTTACAGTGACAGTGTGCGTTGTTGAAGGTCTGCCTCTGCACGTGGGACAGTAACGCGTTAGTTATTGTGCAACAACATTAACCTTAAGAACCCTATCTAATTAGCAACTTCTTAGTAGCAAATTTGTCCGTCTAAGCTCACTGCATGTGCATTTTTAAGTGCGTTAAAAACAGTTAATATTCTATAGAGTTATAGTGTTGAGGAGAAAAGTATGTTTTGGTGCTCGCGTGCATTGACCCGACGCGTGTATTGACCCGGTGGTCTCGGTACCGGTACCGTGTCTGTGCGCGTGATGCCCGGATTCGCCGATGCCCCGAACCACAAAAACAAGCACCTGCAGACATGAGGCTGTAGAGCTACACAGAATAGCTACTATCACAAGATTTTGTAGCGGATTAATCTATAAAGATGTGCGATTGTTCTAGCTACTCAAACTTCTCACGTGGAGCAATTTTGCGGCCACGAGAGTTGTATACAGCTGGTGGTGATAGGGAGCGCGTCGCATCAACAGCATGACTACTACTACCTCCACTACTATGCTCACTTCTAACGTAGATTATCACCGAGCCAGCCATATCACTAAACCAGCCATTTTCTCTTAGCACAACTAACACAAGTTACTGCAACTACAATACTTACTATTAAATAGTGACCTAGCATACTGTATGCTTGCATTATATTTAGAAGATGTTTCTGCACCCTCCTAGCACGTTCGTGCGTTGTGTCTAGTTTTGCTGCAGTTCCTACAGCGCTGAATAGTTAACTAAGCTCCTAGTTAACCACCTCTACCCTAAGTCTTCTTAGATAGCTGAGCTGCTACACACGCCTCAGCAGCTACCTGCAATGCTGCTGGGCCATACTTAAGTGTGCCACCATGCTAAATCTACTTTCTCTTACGCAATTTTCTCTTAGTTATTACTACTAATTGCTCTTTAAGCTCTCGCACACAGGCCTTAATAAGGACATTTTTGTGTAGTATCTCTTTAGCCCCTTTTACAAGCTTTAAGAACCTCTCTTGCACTATACTTAGTAATTATTAGAAGGAGTTGCTTATAAGCTTAGATTAAGACCTAAACTTGTGTGTATTGCTTAGCATCTTAGATTGCTATAGTGTTTTAGGTAGAGGTACTGCTAGTAGGGTATGCAGCTACACTTTAAGGCAATCTAACACTACCTATATATTAGTAGGAACAAGCTCTAATACCTTAAAGGCCTTTTAGTAGTTAACCTTTATAAATATATTTAGGAATATATCCCTAAAGGCTTGTAGGAAGCCTTCCTTGTTAATATAGAAGATATATTAGTGTGCTAAGTCTTAAATATATTAGGAGTATTTATACTTTAATAGTAAGAAATAGACTATATTAAGTAGCTAGAGGATATATAATAAGTAAGGTAGTATATAGAGAGTAAGGATTTAGTTCTCTAGGTAATAGTCCTTAAACTCCTAGTTAAGATAGCTCTTATAGCTATCTAAGATAAGTAACCTATATACTCCTACCTAACACGTCTTTATATGCGTGTTAAAGTGCTTTAACTACTTAAGGCTAAGTATATTATTTGTCTAACTATTCTTAGAGACTAAGAGCTTCTAATTATAGGGTATATCTGTCTCCTTATACTAGGCAGAGATGTGGACGCGTCCTTTGTAGATGATAAAAGGTGGGGTTGCATACCTAGCAGCGCAGATGCTCTGGATAACGGTAACCCACTCGCGATCACCTGGCTGAACAAGCTCTGGCTGAGCACGTCTCTCTAAGCCTGTTACAACCTTTAAAGACAAAGCAACACCTATCTAGAACCTAGTTTTATTAAAGTTATGTATATTATTGTTGCAAACGCTATACTTAACTTAAGTATCCTCTACTAGCTTAAACTATGTGCTAATTATCTTAGGATCTTCCTATAGTATCCTCTATCTATCCTTAGCTTAATTAAAGGCCATTTTAAGCTCGTCTAAATGCGTTATAAGCCTGCTAGCCTATAGTTTGCTAACAGGCTCTTCACTACGCACACTAAGTATCTTATTAGCCATATCTGCTACCTTACATAGCTACATCGGGAAAAAATTTTCCGTTGTCGAAATCAGGAAATCGTGGCATTGTACTGTGGGCAACAGTAGGACTTGTAGGCCTACAACAGTTATTCAATGTGCATTCAATGTC
>NW_022984783.1:34294-36776 GCF_010094145.1 Didymella exigua CBS 183.55
TGGTGTGCTGTCGCAACTTCAAAACACTAACCTTCAACAAACAAACCTTCAACGCTCTATAACTCGCGTTGTAGTAGGCCTACAATAATAATTTTTTGCTTATTTTAAAGCTACAATTTCGCTCTATCTGTACGTGAAATTTCGCAATTTTTGAATATTTAATACTAGTGCTAGCACTAAGGGTAGCCATGCAACAACATTGCAACGTTGTTTTAAGTTTATTAAATATAGGCACTTAGTGTTTTAGCTGTTAGCAATGTTAGTGCGAAATTAGGGCTATTAGGCGCAAATTAGGGCTGTTAGGGCCGTTAAACAGCTGTTGCACAACTATGCCACAACTGTCAGCAACAGCCAGTCTAGGCCAGATTTTGAAAAACTTTTCCCGATGTAGGGCGCAAATCCTTGCAAATTAAGGTTAAGTATAACGTGTTTCACCACCAAGTCGCGCACCACCACCGAGTCGCGCGGCCCTACGAACTTTGCGACTATTACATCTATTACAAAGATGCCACCACAACGCAACGCGCAATTAATCTATAATAAAGGCGCACTATACCTTGCAATCTAGGCTACAAATACTACTATGTCTAACAGTATAAAATATACGTCTAGAGTGTTTAATATTCCTAAATTAACCCTAAGAGACTAATGCGCTAGAAAACACGCACAACACAACTGCAAAGCTAACTTAAAGAAGCTTAAGAAGACAGAAGAGGACGCAATAGTTACACGTATACTAGAGCTAGATGAGCAAGGGATAGGCCCTACAAGGACTATGGTAGAAGAAATGGCCAACAATCTGCTCACTGCACGCGGTGAAGGACCCGTTGGCAAGAACTAGGTAGACAGGTTTAGAACGCGTACTAAGGAAGTCAAGCTTTAACATAGCTGTCTATACAATTGTTAACAAGCCCTAAACAAAGACACACATGTTATAGAGCCCTAGTTTAAGCTAGTAAGAAGGACAAAGAAGAAGTACAGGATCCTAGATAAAGACACACACAACTTTAATAAGTCTAGCTTTATAATAGGCATAATTGCTGCTTAAATAGTCTTTATAGGCTCTAAGAAGCAAAGCAATCCTAAGAAGATACAGCTAGGTAACTGTAACTAGGTTACAATTATCTAGGGCATCTGCGCTGGCAGATAGGCTATCCTACCCTTTATTATCTTTAGCAGCAAGGTCCTTATATTAAGCTAGTATCTAGGACTACCTCACAACTAGGTAATTAAGACTAGCGCTAACAGCTAGACAATAAATAAGCTTAGCCTAAAGTGGTTAAAGCACTTTAACGCGCATGCAAAGGAGCGTACTGTTGGCGTGTACTATCTGCTAATTGTAGACAGCTATAAGAGCCACAACAGTTACTAATTCCTTAAGTACTGTGAGGAACAGAAGATTATTACTCTCTGTATGCCTCCTCACTTGTCGCACCTGTTGCAGCTGCTTGACGTGGGCTGTTTTGCCCCTTTGAAGCGCGCGTACTCTGCTAAGATTAACAGCTAGGCAAGGTACTCTATTACACAAGTTAAGAAAGAGACCTTCTTACTAGCCTTCTATATTACCTTTAACAAGGCAATTACAAAGAAGAACATCTTAGCAAGCTTTAAAGGCACTAGCTTAGTTCCTTATAACCTAGAGCAGGTGCTATTAAAGCTTAATATAGTGCTTTGTACGCTAACACCTGCACTATTAGAGACTACCCTGTAGGAGTCTAAAACACTAGCTACTATAAAGGAGATAGAGGCGCAATTAACGCTTATTTATAAGCGTATATAAAGGCACAGAGAATTACTAATCTCTCCTCTTCTATAGGCTGTTAATTTGCTTGTAAAAGGCATAGCTATTATAGGTTATAATTTAGTATTGCAGGTATAGGAACTAGCAGGTATTTGCAAGGCAATAGCTACTATAATAGAGTAGTATAGTTACAAAAGAAAGTATATTTAGGCAGAGAAGAGTCTAACAGTAGGTAATATACTAGATTTAATAGCTAAGAAGGACTATAGTAGTAGGGAGGCAGCTAAACAGGGTGCAAAGAGGGTACGCAAAGATAAGCACTACAGACATTGTAGCAAGATTAGCTATAACTTACGCACCTGCACTACAGAAATTATAGATTAAGATAATAGTAATACTTTTAAATAGTACTTTAAGGCACAGTATGTTTGTGCGCAGTACTGTGGTGGAGAGTAATGGTCTGTAATAGTTGCAAAGTTCGTAGGGCCGCGCGACTTGGTGGTGGTGCGCGACTTAGTGGTGAAACACGTTATACTAGATAATTTTCTGCTCCTCTAGTATAGTAAGTTTCTAGCAATTAGTGTGTATGTCTAGTTAAAACGTAATATTGCAAAGGTAATTAGAGACCTGCTAATAAGGTATGTTTAACGCTCTAGCAGCGCTGTAGATACTGCAAAATTAGCTAGCATAGAAGGCCTAGATAGCAAGGATAACTCTACCTTCTCTAGTAGTATTCTAAAG
>NW_022984783.1:36876-39003 GCF_010094145.1 Didymella exigua CBS 183.55
TCTAGCAGCGCTGTAGATACTGCAAAATTAGCTAGCATAGAAGGCCTAGATAGCAAGGATAACTCTACCTTCTCTAGTAGTATTCTAAAGTTGTTATTGTTAAGGCATGTTGTGTTAGGGTAAAAGGTGGTCATACTAAGAGAAAGTGGCTAGTTTGGTGATATGGCTAGCTTGGTGATAATCTACGTTAATCATTTTCTATATAGACCCTATATAATTTGCTAGGCCTTATAAATTATATAGATCCTGAATTAGGTTGAATTTTAATGCAACTGCATAACTAGGTGCAAAACAACTCTGCACACATTTTACACTCTTTAGGATAGCTATGCAACTACTAACATAGATTATCACTAAGCTAGCTATATCACTAAACTAGCTACTTTCTCTTAGCATAACTACCTTTTACCCTAATATATTATACTTAAACAATAATAACTTTAGAATACTACTAGAGAAGGTAGATTTGTCCTTACTATCTAGGCCTTCTATGCTAGCTAATTTTGCAGTATCTATAGTACTGCTAGAGAATTAAATATACCTTATTAGTAGGTCTCTAATTGCCTTTGTAATATTGCGTTTTAACTAGATATATATACTAATTGCAAGAAACTTACTGTAACAGAGTAGGCGCCCTGCCCTTAAAATCAATACTACGTGACTTCTCTGCCTATACCAAAAGGTAAGCACAAGAATATTTAAGCAAGTATTCGTTGCGTAGTATAATATATATAGACAATAATAGTGCTAGCCAGCTAGCTTTGCCTCTAGCTGCTATGAGCGCTATGCCACGTGTCGTGTTCGTGCATAGTCGTTACACTTACTATACTAGAGGAGCAGATAATTATCTAGTATAACCTGTTTTATCAGTGAGCGCCCCACCTCAGTGAGCGCCCCACGAACACCAGCGAGGCGTACGCGCAGCGACGTAGCTTAGCACCACAACACAAATTTTGTACTCTTGCAACAGTATAGTATTATTTAGAAGCGTCGCTGTTATTTATATCCTTAATTTCTACCTTGCAGGTGCGAGAGTTGTGCCTAATCTCACTGCAACAGCCGCAGCGTCGCCCTGCGCGCACCCTCTTCGCTAGCTCCTTACCCTCCTCACATCTGCCACCCTCCCTTTTAGCAATTAAGTCTGATACCTTGCTAACTATTAATGTCTCCTCTGCCTGTACGTAGCGTCTCTTGCGACTTTTACACTTTATTGCTACTTTAGTAGCAGTATTAAGGCGCACTATCTCTGCGCGCATTAACACCATCTTATAAGCTATCTGCTGCGCGCCTTTTGTTAGCTGCCGCACCTGCTCATTAAGTGAACTTGCTGGAGACCCTTAATGGATTTTTATCCTGTTTTAAACTAGTGTTGATTGCGCCTCTATTTCTTTAGCGTTGCGTGGTGTTTTCGCCTCCTAAGTAGCGTTGACTTGCTGTGGTGGAGTTTGCGTACGCAGCTGCACATCTAGCTTCGATAACACAGCCTGTAGATTATGTAGAGACAATCTAGCGCCTTAAAACCCTGCGCAAGCATTCTCTCTTGTAAACGCCTTCTTAAAAGCTACTTTAAAGGCTGGTAAGAAGGTCTGTTTGCTGATGTGGTTAATGCAATTGCGTGCTAAGGCTGAGATCTAATCACTATACGCGCGCTTTAATGGCGAGAAACAGGCGACGTTAAGCGGCTGCAGGAGGTGCGACGAGTGTGGAGGCATACAGAGGGCAATAATCTTCTTCTCCTTGCAGCAATCCTGGAAATCTATTAAGCAATAGCTCTTGTGGCTGTTAATAATCAGCAGCCTATACGCTCCTACAGGCCTCACATGCATATTAAAGTAATCAAGCTAGGCAAGCGCTAGATTGTTGTTTGTCCAGCCTGTTAGGCTTACTTAAATAACCTAATTGCGTGGGAGGTCCTTAGTAAACTAGTTAGAGATAAGAACCTTGCTAGCAAAGATAAGGAAGGGTGGGATAACACGCCCTGTTGCGCTAACGCCCTATATTAACGTAGTCTACTTGCGATCACTAGGCTAAAGCTTCTTTGCTTTCCTAGGTTTCTCTATGCCTGTTACAATAAGTTGTGAAGATATCTTGCCTATTAGGAAGCTAGACTTGTTAAAGTTGTACATG
>NW_022984783.1:39393-47414 GCF_010094145.1 Didymella exigua CBS 183.55
AGGTTGTGGTTGTTGAGACATTACGCGTTGAGTGTCGCGCATGCGCTTTGCTGGTGTTCGTGGGGCGCTCACTGAGGTGGGGCGCTCACTGATAAAACAGGTTATACTAATTCTTAATTTGCAAGGATTTGCGTCCTAGCTATATAAGGTAGCAGATATAGCTAATAAGATACTTAGTGTGCGTATTAAAGAGCCTATTAGTAAACTATAGGCTAGCAGGCTTATAACATATTTAGATAAGCTTAAAATAGCCTTTAACTAAGCTAAGGATAGATAGAGGATACTATAGGAAGATCCTAACATAATTAGCGTGTAGTTTAAGCTAGTTAAGGATACTAAAGTTAAGTATAGTATTTATAATAACGTGTTTCACCACCAAGTCGCGCACCACCACTGAGTCGCGCGGCCCTACAAACTTTGCAACTATTACATCTATTACAAAGATGCCACCACAACACAACACACAATTAATCTACAATAAAGGCGCACTATACCTTGCAATCTAGGCTACAAATGCTACTGTGTCTAATAGTACAAAACACGTGTCTAGAGTGTTTAATGTTCCTAAATTAACCCTAAGAGACTAACACGCTAGAAAACACGCACAATGTGACTGCAAAGCCAACTTAAAGAAGCTTAAGAAGACAGAAGAGGACGCAATAGTTACACGTATACTAGAGCTAGATGAGCGAGGGATAGGCCCTACAAGGACTATGGTAGAAGAAATGGCCAACAATCTGCTCGCTGCGCGCGGTGAAGGACCTGTTGGCAAGAACTGGGTAGACAGGTTCAGAACACGTACTAAGGAAGTTAAGCTTCAACGCAGCTGTCCATACAATCATTAACAAGCCCTAAATAAAGACGCACGCATTATAGAGCCCTAGTTTAAGCTAGTAAGAAGGACAAAGAAGAAGTACAGGATCCTAGATAAAGACACACACAACTTTAATAAGTCTAGCTTTATAATAGGCATAATTGCTGCTTAAATAGTCTTTATAGGCTCTAAGAAGCAAAGCAATCCTAAGAAGATATAGCTAGGCAACTGTGACTAGGTCACAATCATCTAGGGCATCTGCGCTAGTGGATAGGCCATCCTACCCTTTATTATCTTTAGCGGCAAGGTCCTTATATTAAGCTAGTATCTAGGACTACCTCACAACTAGGTAATTAAGACCAGCACTAACAGCTAGACAACAAATAAGCTTAGCCTGAAGTAGTTAAAGCACTTTAACGCGCATGCAAAGGAGCGTACTGTTAGCGTGTACTGTCTGCTAATTGTAGATAGCTATAAGAGCCACAACAGTTACTAATTCCTTAAGTACTGTGAGGAACAGAAGATTGTTACTCTCTATATGCCTCCTCACTTGTCGCACCTGTTGCAGCCGCTTGACGTGGGCTGTTTTGCCCCTTTGAAGCGCGCGTACTCTGCTGAGATTGACAGCTAGGCAAGGTACTCTATCACACAAGTTAAGAAAGAGACCTTCTTACTAGCCTTCTATATTGCCTTTAATAAGGCAATTACAAAGAAGAACATCTTAGTAAGCTTTAAAGGCGCTAGCTTAGTTCCTTACAACCTAGAGCAGGTGCTATTAAAGCTTAATATAGTGCTTTGTACACCAACACCTGCACTATTAGAGACTACCCTGTAGGAGTCTAAAACACTAGCTACTATAAAGGAGATAGAGGCGCAATTAACGCTTATTTATAAGCGCATACAAAGGCATAGAGAATTACTAATCTCTCCTCTTCTACAGGCTATTAATTTGCTTGTAAAAGGTATAGCTATTATAGGTTATAATTTAGTATTACAGGCGCAGGAACTAGTAGGTATTTGTAAGGTAATAGCTACTATAACAGAGCAGCATAGTTACAAAAGAAAGTATATTTAGGTAGAGAAGAGTCTAATAGTAGGTAATGTACTAGATTTAATAGCTAAGAAGGACTGTAGTAGTAGGGAGGCAGCTAAACAGGGTGCAAAGAGGGTGTGCAAAGACAGGCACTGTAGATATTGTAGCAAGATTAGCTATAACTTACGCACCTGCACTACAGAAATTATAGATTAAGATAATAGCAATGCTTTTAAATAGTACTTTAAGGCACAGTATGTTTGTGCGCAGTACTGTGGTGGAGAGTAATGGTCTGTAATAGTCGCAAAGTTCGTAGGGCCGCGCGACTCGGTGGTGGTGCGCGACTTGGTGGTGAAACACGTTAATAATATGCCTAATTTTAAAAAAAATAAGGTTCTAGATAGGTGTTGCTTTGTCTTTAAAGGTTGTTACAGGCTTAGAGAGACATGCTTAGCTAGAGTTTGTTTAGCTAGGTAATTGCAAGTAGGTTACTATTATCTAGAGCATCTGTGCTGCTAGGTATGTAACCCTACCTTTTATTATTTACAAAGGACGCGTCTACATCTCTGCCTAGTATAAGGAGATAGATATACCCTATAATTAGAAGCTCTTAGTCTCTAAGAATAGTTAGATAAATAACATGCTTAGCTTTAAGTAGTTAAAGCACTTTAACACACATACAAAGACGTGTTAGGTAGGGGTGTATAGGTTGCTTATCTTAGATAGCTATAAGAGCTATCTTAAGTAGGAGTTTAAGGACTATTACCTAGAGAATAAAATCCTTACTCTCTATATACTACCTTACTTATTACACATCCTCTAGCTACTTAATATAGTCTATTTCTTTGTATTAAATTATAAGTACTTCTAATATATTTAAGACTTAGTATGCTAATACATCTTCTATATTAATAAGTAAGGCTTCCTACTAGCCTTTAGGGACATATTCCTTAATATTTTTATAAATATTAACTACTAAAAGGCCTTTAAGGTATTAGGGCTTATCCCTACTAATATTTAGATAGTGTTAGATTGCCTTAAAGTTTAGCTGCATACCCCACTAGCAGTACCTCTACCTAAAACGCTGTAGTAATCTAAGTGTAACGACGCAGGCAAGAAGAGAGATATCCAGAATAGGTGTGAATCCGCTACAAGGCATATAGGAGTGCTAGGATAATAAGAACACTAGGATATACTCTCTACACCTACAGGTCTTGTATAAAAGGATATAGAAAAACTACTCTATAATGCTACAGTTCCTTACTTCTTATATATAAGGATTTGGTAGCAGTTTGGTGCGAGCTCATGCCATGCGACAAGGGCCATGGTCATGAGTCGCTGGAACTGTATCCTAGTGGTATCGGGTCACTGTTCGTAGAGCGTTGTTACTACAAGCCTCCTATAATTTAGGGATCTTTATCAACGTGTCTTTAATACTTCCAGGAACACTTTAAGCTAATATTATAATAGTTTGCTACTTACGTCTTCTGTCCCTCTCCTTCGTCTTTCCTTAACTGCGCAATGCGTACCGCCGACAAACAGCTGCAGGCATCTAAGGAGAATAGCCGCAGTGCGCACACATAAGGACATCTAGCCGCTAGCCGCTTGTTAAAGTAGCCTAGGGTAGCCCTCTACATTTGCTGTGTTAGAAGCCTAGTCGCACACTAGAGCATAGGGATCTTCTATTAAAACAAACCACCTACTCCGCCACCTGCTAAGGCCTAGCAAGCGCTTGTTAGACGCTTTTGTTACTCGCAGCGTTTAGGTACAACAAGCTCCTTGCGAGTATGTACTTAACTCTCTCTAACAGCGTCTGTTGCCGTACGTAAGCTCGCACAGTCTTGTGTGTTCTAACATTGTCTGTTACTAGACAAATGTAGCCTCAGTCTTGTGTGTTACAAATTGAGAAGTTCCAGGAGTCTATTAAGCTTCTATGTTGGCGTGGTCTCGTGTTGTAACAATTCGCCTGTACCCTTGTACCTTCTTAAAAGATTTGTTTAGCAATGCTCCGCGTATATTTAGCCCCCTTCTTACAGCCACTGCTCTGGCTATGTCAGCCTATCGTGCACAACCCCAGCACTTCAGTCTACAGTTCCCCTACTCAAACAAGCTTTGTGGAGGCCGAGATAAGTCCCACCTCTGCTATAGCAGAATCACCACTCTGTAAGACCGCTCACTTTTGTTAAAGCTTACGGCAGCTGCATCACTAACGTAGATAGATGCCAAGTAGGCTCACACCTTCGCTTAGTCTCATCAGAACCTTAAGGCAATATTTACTTATCACCTAGCTCATAATACCATCTTCACGTTTCTAGATAAACTCTTGTCCTACAAGCTAGGGAGAAAATCTCCTTATAGCCTACAGGCAGCGCAGCTTGTAGGTTAGGTATTAACAAACAGCTTTCTAGCGGAGACTCACTTACTAGCGTCCCTTTCACCTCAAACATAGCTGCCAGCACACCAAGTCTGCCCTAAGGACTTTGCCTAGCCCAGACAGCATTCAAAAACACCGACTAACGCCTCTGCTGTGCTTAAGCTTTTAGGCACGTTAGAGAACAAGCCACTGCTAGAGCCTCCAACGTCTCTCTCCCAAGACTCAGACATTATCAGCACCTTCTAAGCTAACATTAGCTTCCCTCGCCATTCCCTCCGCATCTCTCGCCTACGTCAGCGCACAATGCCACGCGCTAAAGACAACCAGTCCCTCCGCAAGAAAGCGCTAAACACGTCTTTCATACAGCAAATAACTCCACAGAATCTGATAAGCAGCATATTTAACGCCTGATCCTTATTCGACGCCTCATCCTCATCAGAGACCCCGCCCACAGCTGCCGAGATCCATAGCGCTCCTCTGATTCAAGTCCACCGCCAACGCGTTCCCGCCCCACAACTGCGCAATCTGCCGCGGCGTACTAGAAGACAGCAATCAGCTAATTATAAGCTGCTGTCGTGCGTACATTCTCTACTGTTCACGCGGCAATCGCTAACATTGCGCAGAGAAACCTATCCACAATACTTGCCACAACGACGTTCTACACGCGAAGAGGGAGTGGCTCCCTGTGCCTCGGTGTGTGGTATGTGCGGACCGAAAACGTGTTGCAGAGATCATTGGGGCGAAGGGTGAGCGGGATGCGGTTGGGGAGGGTAGCGGTGAGGAGATTCTACCGCTTAAGGGAAAGGGAAAGGCGGTCGTGGAGGAGAAAGGGGCAAAGGAGTAATGGATCGCGGCCATCTCGAGTGAGCGCTAGCACTTGTGGGTGTAGCTGATAACGTTGGCGGTTGGACGTGGGTTCACCGGAGAAGTCATACGTCCGACCTTCTCTTTCTTTGAGCGTGAAGAATATCTCGTGTCAAAGCTGAGGAGTTTGCTGCGGAGAGCCTGAGGCCCTGGAGTTATGCAATTCGATATTTTCAGACACTTGGCGGCGAATAGCTGATCCAGGAGGAAGTCACAGGCTCCACTGCACAGTCATCTTCTACAAAATTTAGGTAGGGTCCTGAATACAGATTTTTTTTGGTCAATGTCCTCATAGGAGTCAAGATGTGAGAGTTTGTGAAGTAATGCTAGGGCAATAGCTGTGGCCACATTTGCATACATGCCCGGGAGAGTATTTCGGAAGATAATAAATATACCTTAAGATGAATACATCCCTATGGCTCCATGCACACATTAATACTATATTTGCTCAAGACGGATCCATACGCGCACGCGCGCCAGATAATCGCGTCATCTTGGCCAGAGTAACATACACGAGGGAAATGGAGATCGAAAGGACTTTGACCTATCTTACATTGGCTACAATCCTACGGCTTCATATGCCGTCATCACTTCTGCTCATGATGGGTTCGCATCTCCGCACTCGCGCCTCCCGAACAGGGCGATCCAGTATTGCACATTCTCTTCAGCGGAGCCCTCTGGGCCACCCCAACGGAAGGGAAGGGCTTGCCGTGACGCCATTGGCATATCTTTGTCTGAAGCTTTTGCAATCTTCCATGGCGAGCGTTCCAAGACACCCAGGCCAGAATCGGAACCAACGTGTTTGCGTTTGAGATTTTGTGTGGCCTGAAACGGAGAGTGGGACGGGGCATCAGGACCGCCAGATGTTGGCGCAGGTGGAGGTGGAGGTGGCGGAGGTGGAGGCTGAGGTGGAGCGGGCCTTGATTCGGCGTTCCCTTTATTGCTGGAGGGACCCGGAGGCGGTCCGGCTGATGTAGAGGATGCCATGCTGGCAACGGCCCACGCCAAGTTTCCTTGATCTTGCAGAGACCTGAGCTCCGCGAGCAAATTTCGTACGTTCAGCAGTTCTCTTAGATGCGCTGGCCATGGTTGACGTGTGAGCGCTGCGAGGTTGGCCGTAAGTAATAGCCTAGCTTTCCAAAGAATTGCACCTGGATCACCGTGCCAATGAAATTGGTGTGGGGAGCCAATATTGTCTTTGTTCTTGTAGTCCACCACCGGATATGCCGTGTAAAGTCCATGCGTCAGCGCCTCGCCTGTCTTTTCGGAACAATATGCCGCATACAATGATGCTAAGACAGGCACTCGAGGACGCAGCGGTGTATTTGTCTCGATCTGCTCATGCCAACGCCGTTCGTGGTCGAGGAAGAACTCCATATAAGAAGGAACGATGACCAGCTGAGAGCACTTGGCATCAAAGGCAGTATGATCGCAAATACAGAGACTGAGGGCATTGTCAAAGTCGCCAAGAGTCTCTAGGCTTGTTAAGCCTGACTGACGGCTTTCCACAAATTCGTTTGTTTCGGATTTGTCGAAGACGTGCGCACTGTGCAGGTTGTAGATGACGCCGCAAATAGTACATCCAGAGTATGTGTTCCGCAGTCGTGCTTTGAATGACTCAGTGAATGCCGTGGAGTCGCTGGCTCGGGAGCGTTTCGAAGGGGAGGAGGGCGAGGAGACATCGTCTTCATAGCCTCGTTTCTTGTGCGACGCGAGTGTAGAGGGCGCGGTGTGTTTTCGAAACGCGACTGGAGAAGGCGGTTGCTGAGGCGGACGCGACGCAGGCGAGGCGAGATTGCTGTCGATGAGAGTTTGTTCCTCTGCCGAGGTGGGTTGGGAGCTGTGTGGTAGCAGTAGAAGAGGATTGCCGCTGTCGTCGAGCAGGCGCGACATAAGCGCTGCGAGCGTGGAAGTTGTGTTGTTGATTCGAGTTGCGGAGTTGCGGAGTGGGGCGATGATGCCCAGCACAGATCGCGCGGGCGCGCTTGCTATTTCTAGTGTCTAGGCCGATAGCTTAGTCATCCATGACGAAAAATACCGCCAACCAACAGTTATCAGAACGCCAGGCTGGACCGTTTCGATCAAGTGAAAATAAAGGCGCCATGTAGCAGTCGTGCAGTCTACACAGTAGAAATTTAACAAGGGCAAGGTCAGAGTATCCCTCTAGGATAGTAATCGCGACTGGGTGACGGTGATAGCATGCGTGTGTGCTAATGGAGGAGTGTTGCCCCCTAGCGTCATCTACGCTGCGTCTGGAAAAGCAGTACAATCAAGCTAGGTTAACAATATAGACCCTAGAAAACACTTAGTACACTTCACAACTAGTCCTTTTAGGTAGAGCAACAATAATCTAGGCCTTGCCTAGCTTAAACAGGTGTTTAATTGCTACACAGCCTACACTAAGCAGAAAGTACAGAGAAAATGGCGCCTCCCAATCCTTAATAGCCACATATCCCACGTAACGATAGATTTTATAGCTTATTATAAGTTAGCAACTAACGTAGATTATCACCAAGCCATCCATATCACTAAATTTTCTCTTAGTTATTACTGCTAATTACTCTTTAAGCTCTCACACACAGGCCTTAATAAGGACATTATTATATAGCATCTCTTTAGCCCCTTTTACAAGCTTTAAGAACCCCTCTTATACTATACTTAGTAATTATTAGAAGGAATTACTTATAAGCTTAGATTAAGACCTAAACTTATATATATTGCTTAGTGTCTTAGATTACTACAGCGTTTTAGGTAGAGGTACTACTAGTAGGGTATGCAGCTGTACTTTAAGGCAATCTAACACTACCTATATATTAGTAGGAACAAGCTCTAATACCTTAAAGGCCTTTTAGTAGTTAACCTTTATAAATATATTTAGGAATATATCCCTAAAGGCTAGTAGGAAGCCTTCCTTATTAATATAGAAGATATATTAG
>NW_022984783.1:49374-57175 GCF_010094145.1 Didymella exigua CBS 183.55
TCTATCGAATAATAGATTATGTATGCATATCTCTGCTAGTTAAGAAGCTATAAGCCAAAACGTAAAAAAGCATACCCTACCCATCCGCCAGCCTATAGTAGGGTATGCAGCCGCACTTTAAGGCAATCTAACACTACCTACATGTTAGTAGTAATAAGCCCTAATGCCTTAAAGGCCTTTTAGTAGTTAACCTTTATAAACACATTAAGGAACATATCCCTAAAGGCTAGTAGGAAGCCTTCCTTATTAATATAGAAGATGTATTAGTGTGCTAAGTCTTAAACGCGTTAGGAGTACTTACGCTTTAATAGTAAGAAACAGACTATATTAAGTAGCTAGAGGATATATAATAAGTAAGGTAGTATATAGAGAGTAAGGATTTAGTTCTCTAGGTAATAGTCCTTAAACTCCTAGTTAAGATAGCTCTTATAGCTGTCTAAGATAAGTAACCTGTACACTCCTACCTAACACGTCTTTATATGCGTGTTAAAGTACTTTAACTACTTAAGGCTAAGCATGTTGTTTGTCTAACTGTTCTTAGAGACTAAGAGCTTCTAATTATAGGGTATATCTATCTCCTTATACTAGGCAGAAATGTGGACGCGTCCTTTGTAGATAATGAAAGGTGGGGTTGCATACCTAGCGGCGCAGATGCTCTAGATAACAGTAACCCACTCGCGATCACCTGGCTAAACAAGCTCTGGCCAAGCACGTCTCTCTAAGCCTGTTACAACCTTTAAAGACAAAGCAACACCTATCTAGAACCTAGTTTTATTAAAGTTGTGCATGTTGTTATTGCAAATACTATACTTAAGTTAAGTATCCTCTACTAGCTTAAACTATATACTAATTATCTTAGGATCTTCCTGTAGTATTCTCTATCTATCCTTAGCTTAATTAAAGGCCATTTTGAGCTTGTCTAAACGCGTCACAAGCCTGCTAGCCTATAGTTTGCTAACAGGCTCTTCACCACACACACTAAGTATCTTATTAGCTATATTTGCCACCTTACATAGCTAGGGCGCAAATCCTTGCAAATTAAGGTTAAGTATATACTAGATAATTATCTGCTCCTCTAGTATAGTAAGTTTCTAGTAATTAGCGCATATGTCTAGTTAAAACATAATATTGCAAAGGCGATTAGAGACCTACTAATAAGGTACGTTTAATGCTCTAGCAGCGCTGCAGATACTGCGAAATTAGCTAGCATAGAAGGCCTAGATAGCAAGGATAACTCTGCCTTCTCTAGTAGTATTCTGAAGTTGTTGTTATTAAGGCATATTGTGTTAGGGTAAAAGGTGGTTGTGCTAAGAGAAAGTAGCTAGTTTGGTGATATGGCCGGCTCGGTGATAATCTACGTTATATTAATATAATAAAAGTATAGTTTATTAAGCAGAGCTACTATTGTAGCAGGATTAGGAGTTATTGTAGCTATTATAGCTGTTAGGACTGTTAGAGCTGTTAGCTTGAAATTAGCTAGACATTAAATGCACATTAAATAACTATTGTAGGCCTACAAGTCCTACTATTGCCCACAGTACAATGCCACAATTTCCTGATTTCGACAACAGAAAAACTTTTCCCGATGTAGTAGTGGCACAGATGCTCTGGATAACAGTAACCCACTCGCGATTGCCTGGCTAAACAAGCTCTAGCTAAGCACGTCTCTCTAAGCCTATTACAACCTTTAAAGATAAAACAACACCTATCTAGAACCTAGTTTTGTTAAAGTTGTGCATATTGTTATTGCAAACACTATACTTAACTTAAGTATCCTATACTAGCTTAAACTAACGTACTCCACAAGCGAGTGGCTCACACAAGCGAGTGACTCACTTTTGCCAAGATCACACCAAACTTCACTCTACCTACAATGCCTCAACGTAACAACACAATCAAACCCTTAAAGGAAGCAGGAATACAGCTTGCTCTTTAGGCTATCTATTAAGACGCGACACTCTCTTAGTGACGCGCTGCAGCTATCTACAACGTGTCTTAAAGGACACTTAGTTACTAACTTGCTAGAACCTCTCCACAACGCAATTGTAAGCCTAACATAATTAAGATAACTAGCACTAAAGAGGAGGTAATTATCTAGCACGTGTTGAGGCTAGATAAGCAAGGATTCTCACCATAACTCACTAATGTAGAGGGCATAGCCAATTCTCTGCTTACTAAGCGCCACTAGACCCCTATTAGCAAGAACTAGGCTGCTAACTTTGTTAAATGTTAGCTAGAGCTTAAAATTAAGTTTAATTGCAAGTACAACTACAAGAGAGCGCTATATAAGGATCCTAAGGTAATTAGTAACTAGTTCTAGCTTGTAGAGAATACTAAAGCTAAGTATAGTATCCTAGATAAAGACACCTACAACTTTAATAAATCTAGCTTTATAATAGGCGTTATATCTACTAGTGCTGTTGTCACAGGCTCTGAGCGTTAAGGGAGACCAAAGACAGTGCAGCAGGGCGACTGAGAGTAGACTAGCATTATCTAAGGCATCTGCGCAAAGGGCTGGTCTATCCCACCCTTCATTATCTTCTCTAGCAAGTACCACCTCTCTGCCTAGTACAAGGAGCCTAGTATACCTAATAACTAGGTTATTATTGTCTCTAACAACAGCTAGACTAATAATAAGCTTAAGTTAAGTAGTTAAAGCACTTTAATAAGCACACAAAGGCGCGCACTATTGGTAGCTACTAACTGCTTGTTCTGGACAGCTATAAGAGCCATAACTTAGTCAAATTCTACTAGTACTGTGAGGAGCACAAGATAATCACTCTGTGTATGCCCCTACACTTATCCTATCTGCTACAGCCGCTTGACGTGGGTTGTTTCTCCCTATTAAGGAAGGCCTATGGCCGCTAAGCCAAGCAGCTGATGCGTAGCAAGATTACTTGCATCACCAAACTTAAGTTCTTGCTGTGCTTTAAAGCTGCTTTTAATGCTTTAATTACTAAGAGCAACATCTAGGGAGGATTTAGAGGCGCTAGCCTAGTCCTGTTTAACCTAGAGGCTGTAATATTAAAGCTTAAAGTACAGCTACGCATGCTAACGCTACCTATTGTAGACAACAGCACGTAGGAGTCTAAGACACTAAGTAACACCCTAGAATTTAGGTCTTAATTAAAGCTAATTTAAGAGAGGATCTAGAAACACGCTAATAGCTTACTAATATTAATAGTTAACACCCTTAATTAGCTTACTAAAGGCGCAGAGCTAATAGCGCATTTACTAGTTTTAGTGTATAACTAGGTTACTAACCTTTAGGTAGCTAATAAGGCTGCCACACGCTGTAAATTACACAAAAGAAAGCAATTATAGCAAGATAGGGTATTAACCTTTGCTAAGGGAGTGTAGCTAACTACCCTAAAGGAGTTTAAGGCCTATAGTAATAGGAAGAAGGTAAAGAAGAGAGGAGGCGCTAATAGCAGCACTTAGTTATTAAGACACTATAGCATGTGTGGCAAGGCAGGGCACAACAGGACAATGTGTAAGAAAGATGCGCAAAGTACTATAGATTAGTGCAATATACTGTGTAGTACATGATTTTGTTGTTGTGTGCTGTAATGTTGTAAAGTAGTTGTAGTGTTGGTGTAGTCTTGGCAAAAGTGAGCCACTCGCTTGTGTGAGCCACTCGCTTGTGGAGTATGTTATATACTTATACTAAGCCTTACACTCCCTAGATAAGAATGTTAAGCTCCTAGTAGTAGACCTACAACAGATTAGAGCATAGGGCACAGCTAATAAGGTTACCTTTGCGCTAGAAAAATAAGAAATAATCCACCTTACCTAATAAAAGAGCAGCTATGCGCCACTCTGTGTAGTAGACAAGCAGCTTACATTTAATCTAATCTTACTAAGTAGGTTAAGAACCTAGCTAGCCCTCTAATAGCTAGAGATATAGTTTAACTACAAGCTTACCTTTAAGCGGCATGTAGCCACGCACAACGCAAAGGCAGCTAAGGTAGCCTATCACATCTGCAGCCTAGCAAACTTGGCACACAGATCACTAGCCAGCTCCCTCTGCAAGGCCACTATGGCCTGCGTATACCTGTCTCTTCTGTATGGGGCTGAGTGCTGGTACAGAGGCTAAACTAAACCTCTACGCACACTTAAACCTAGCAGACCAGCACAAGTCAGCACCTATGTTGGGTGGCACATAGCTGTCATGGACAAAACACTAGCAATAGCAGCAAGACGCATCCTCCTAGTGTGGCGAACAACCCCTACTGCTACTCTCTTCCAAGACGCCAGACTACCTTCAGCTGCCACTGCGCTAGAAGAAGCCAAACTCTGTTTTGCGACCTATCTACGCACTATAGATGCAGAACACCCACTGGCCAGCTGCACAGTAGCTGTAAGGATGAGCATAGGCTAGACAGCTAGAAAGCTGCAACAAATACAGACTAAAGTCTAGTATCTAGGATCTCTTCTGCCTAAGATACCTAGGACAATACTAACATCCCCTTACTACTTACCTAGCTGCTAAATAGACCTAACACTTAGAATAGACAAAAAGACAGCAGCTAAGGTATTTAAAGAATAGTAGGCTTAGCTCCTACTATTAGACGTTACTATCTTCTTAGATAGCTCTAAATAGTACACAAAGGAAGGAGAAAAGTAGGTTACCTACAGCTTTGCAGTATATTAGGGCAGAAAATAACTGCAGACTAGACACAGATTACTCCACCCTACCTCACACGTCTTTAACGCAGAAGCAGTAGGAGCATAGAGGGGCTTCCAGCATACTATAAGACAACTAGCCCTCAACACTTGCCAAATCTAGCTGTGCATAGACAGCACCTTAGTTATATGGTGCCTAAAGGGCAGCGCATCCCCTACCTCTCAATAGGCCTTCCTGGAGTGCCATAGTGCCATGGAGACACACGACGTCTCTGTTAAATGGGCCCCTGGACATCTAGGCATTAAAGGAAACGAAGCAGCTAATAGGCTAGCAAACCTTAAAGCCTACTACCTATCACTCCCTACTAGAAAGGCTGCTGTTCCTACACTAGCAGGCATTAAATCTATTGCTTGCAAAACATTGCACAACACACAGCAGACCTAGTAGTCTAAGAAGAAAGAAAGCCTCTCTACATAGTATAGAAGATAGGAGCTAGGCTACTTACTTTACAGTAGACTACGTGAATTAGACCTACTAAGAGCCACCCTAGCTAGACTACTCTTAATTTAATCTATTTACAGCAACTTTGCATAGTACTACTAAAAGTTTAGCCACAATAATGCAACACGCACCTATTTATGCAGACGCAACAAGACGCCAGAGCACCTTGCGCTCTGCTACAAGACCCTAGGAGCCTTTAGCCAATGGCCACCCTAACTACCTATACCACTATGTAGCTAGAACAATGGCCTAGCGTATACTGCTGCGCTAATTAGGGATCTAGAGGCTTTTAAAGCCTTTGTTTAACTTACACAGTACTACACTAAGGTCTGCCCCTAGTAGCTTACCCTGTGCTGTAATAGCAGCAAACAACTATACTCTTTCCTTACTCTCCTTCCTACTCTTCCTCTCTCCTACTTCTCTAGCACTTAACTGCCTCTAAACACACACAAGGGATCCACCCTAATGTACACACACAGCTTAGTCTCCTTAACTAGACAGGGAGCTGTAGTTCTAAAATAGTAGTAATATCCGCGCAGGCAAGAAATGCTTTCCAAGGTAGTGGCAGCACTGTAATTCCATAGCTTAGCACGTCGTATATGCCCTTCGGGAGGCGAGATGATGGACTTCACCCTCATCAACTAGACGTAAAATGAACACCAACCAACCAACCAACCCTACTAACGCGCAGGTAGTGTTAGATCACCTTAAGGTGCATCACTGTACCCTACTAGCACCCCCTCTACTAGAGACACTATGGCAGTTAAGGACTCTAAGCAATACACACAAGTTTAGATCTTAGTTAATGCTTATACATAACTCCTTTACCTAGTCACTATTAGCTCTTGCTAACAGGAGGCTGGTGGCGCTTAGTGAGTAGAGAGTTGGCCATATCCTCTACATTAGTAAGCTAGGATGGGTATCCTTACTTGTCTAGCTTTAGAATATGCTGCACAATTACCTCCTCTTTAGTGCTTGTTAGCTTTATTAAGTTAACCTTACAATTACATCTTAAGAGCATTCTAGCATGTTATTGTCTTAGTGTTCTTTCTAACACCTTATAGATTATTACAGCGTGTAGAATATTAAGAGTTGTGTCTTGTTTAAGAGCCTAAATAGCAAGCTATATATCTAGTTCCTTTAAGACACTTTAAGCCTTTTTATATTAAGACATTACAGGTTGTATAAAGTTTAGTGTGGTCTTGGCAAAATCCGGTCACTCGCCCGGGCCGGCCACTCGCCCGTGAGGTACATTATGTGGTTTAGTGGCTTCATATTATTTGACGTTGGGTAGAGGGATTCCGCGCATTTAATGAATCCGCGCATTTAGTGAATCCGCGCATTTGGTGCACGGACACGGTACCGGTACACGCACGGACACGGTACCTTTGTGGCTATTAAGTGGAGAAGCGGGTCACGTGTTGTTGACGGTGGTCTGGTGCTACTTCCTCGTGTTATTGAGCACCACTTACCTCAGCAGCATCACAAACACGTCATCAAAACAGAACCCGCAGCGAGCCTTGGAGAGGCAAGACACAGGCAGAACAAGAACACACAACAACAGAATACACTCGTTTTACATTTGCCCTTGATACCGCAACAACCTTCCACCTTCCGAACGCAAACATTGTCCCGGAGCACGATCCCCACACACATTGACGCGGGGAACAGCCTCCACATGCTCAGTGATTAGGCTGTGGCCCAACATCCTGTTGCTGCACGTGAGAGTCGGCAATACTTCTTCCGGCATATGCAAATGCCAAACAGCTTAGAAACTACTCGGTCTTGCTTAGCTTAACTACTACCTACGGTAAGAGTAGCAACTCATAATTGGGCGCCATTGGTCCCTCCTCGATCGACGATTGTACAGATCCGGCCTTACCGCACAGCTCGCTCTATCTGACAAGTAATTTAACTGCAGCCATTGCACTCTGAAATACATCAGATACGCGCAGTATTTTATCGGCGTCGAGTGGAGTGCGGTAGTATGCCGTCATCGTGGCCTGAGGAGTAGTGCTCACGGTGAATGCAGCCGCTTTACTGGATGAGTGGCTCACTGGCTCTGAGCTCATAACAGCGGTCGGACGCAATGCCAAATGCTTTCAATGGGTCCGCAATAGTTCCATCAGGGCGATCTGCAGCGCCACACACGCAGTTAAAGACGGGTGATTGACTAGCAGTTTGCGGCCCATACCCTGCTCAGAGCAATCTGTAAGAGATATGCTCGCTGTTTGTGGCATTGTGCGCTAGTCTTTAAAAAGCAACTCGGGAGAGAAATCCTAGTGATTTGTCAAGTTTCGCACTAGCTTACCGTGCCGGAGCTCGTGCCGCACGGTTCCGCGTTCCGCACGCAGCACCCACCTCACGCACCATAGCAAAATGAGGCTGTAGAAACAGCCACGATAGTAATTATCACGAGGTTTGTTAGTATTATAGTCGATTGATGTATGCAATTCATTTGCCGAAAGCACTATTTATATAATGTTGCGGTGCGGCCGCTGCGGGTTGTGTGAGTGCCGCGAGGCGGAGCAGCCGCTGCAGCAACAGCACCACTTCGAGGCTGCGCAGAACGACGCTTTTTGGCTGCAGGTGCCTGAGGTGCTTTTGAAGCTTTGCGCTTGCCTTTGTTAGGCAATTGGCTGGCTTTTTGAGTGTCGCGAGCTTGTTTATCCT
>NW_022984783.1:58175-133039 GCF_010094145.1 Didymella exigua CBS 183.55
CACTCTCTGTTGCCATCCTCTAAGGCCTGCCGGAAGCGCTTATTGCTGTAGCTTGTCCTGCTGAACACTCGTTTCTGCTTGCCAATCTTCCCAATCATGAAGCCCTTCTCATCCATATTGTATGTGTGCTCAGGCTCTATACCCTTCTCGCTTATTTTGAGCTCTAACATGTCAAAGTACAAGCTGTACTTACTATAGGAATCAGCGGCGTGACGTTCGGAGGCCATGGCGGAGGTCCACTGTGGAGTAAGCGCTTCGTGATGCCGCTGGACGAAGCGTGTAACCCAGGTCTTCCCAACCTCAAATCCGCAGATAATAGAGGCGAAATGTTGAACCATATCGCGCGTAGGCGGAAGGTGCTCTCTGCAGAGTTGATCTATGTAATCGACAAGCTCTAGCTCTTTGTAGGGGGTGAGGTTCTGTTGTTGTTTGATCTTCTGTTGCATGGTGCTGCGAACGCCTTGGTGATATCGCGACAACGTCGAACGATCAACACCATGTGTATCTGCAATTTTTTGGTAGCAAAGTTCACCGCGCGCATTAGCTGCGCGTGTGTCTTTAAGTGCGTCTTCTAAAGTCATCGCGTTGTTGAGTTGTAGTGTTGAGGATATTTCGTTGTTTTGGTGATCGCGTGCGGAACGCGGAACCGTGCGGCACGAGCTCCGGCACGGTAGTCTGCGTACTGATAGAGCAAGTCGGAAGAGAAACACTTACGCTCTTCGTGTTGTTTTGGCCATCACCATAAGCTTGACGTTGCAAGGCGCATATGACGACTTTTCTGGGCTGAGATTTGCAATGCTCTACACGGAAGACTTGGCGTCTGCGAATGCTGACTTGTATATAAGTGCCCATGCAGCTGCAACTTTTGCTAACTTAACGCAATAAGACCATTCCTCAGTACATCAAACATGGTACCCGGGAGCCGCACACAGCCTTACATCGCTCGCTTTGACGCCTCGAGTGCCTCGACCACTTCACAGCACTTGATCGACACGATCAAACGGGACGGCGGCGTCATTGTTGAGAACCTGATCACCCTTTCTCATGCTGAGAGAATTCGAAGTAATCTTGGGCCTCACTTCGATGGGGACAAACCAGATCAATACGGTCTCTTCCCAAGCACGACTCAGCGTGCATCCGGATTGTTTGCGTATTCCGACGCCTGCGTCGAGCTTGCATGCGCGCCACTCTTCATCGACGTAGCTAACGCGCTGGTGTCTTCGACATTCTCTTTTTGGCGTGGCGATAAGAAAAAAAAAGTCACCGGAAAGCCGATCATCTCCTCTACGGTAGGGTTCCGTATCAACCCAGGAGGTACACAACAGGTTTTGCATCGGGACGATAAGTATGCCACTGTTCATTCGTAATGTTAGAACCTGCTGACAAACACAACAAGTGACTACCATCCCCACGACAAGGAACTCCCGGTCATGATTGGCTGTGTGACTGCCCTAACGAAGACGACTAAGGAGAACGGAGCGACTGTTGCCATTCCTGGGTCACACCTGTGGGATCAGGATAGGCAGCCTTTGGAGGAAGAAACGATACCTGTGGAATTAGAGCGTGGCGACGCCTTCATCTTCCTTGGCAATGTGTACCATGGGGGCGGGGCGAACGTAACCAAGTATGTCATCGTAATTTCCGAAACGTTTAACTCCATAATTCTGACGATATGTTTTTGCTAGGGACGATTACCGAGAGACCGTTGGCATTTTCCTCTGCAAGCCAACGTTGCGACCTGCTGAAAATCAATTCCTGATGGTACCGCTCGAGAGAGCAAGGACACTGAAACCACAGGCTCAAAGATTGCTCGGATACGGCCTCTGCGAACCGGGAGTTGGCTTTATGGAATACTCGGACCCGACGAGGGTTCTTTTTGGGGTAGAAGATGAGGAAACGGTGAACATGTGATTCAGGTACAAAGTCAACAAGCACTTCCACAATCAAAAAACAATGAAAGGCCCAGTTCCCGACTCCGCATTACCAACGTATTGTATCCAAACCATGTGTACATTTGCCTGTGACCTTTGCCAGTAGCTTTTCAAGAACTGTAGCGAAGCACTGTTACACCAAAGTCCTGTGATAGACAATGCAGTAAGGTAGAGGTGCTCAACTATGGCCTGCAACCCCTCGTCCGCAGAACATTCAGTACCGGCGATCAGTAAGGGAAAGAACATGTCATGCCAGAAAGCCGTCATAGCCTCGTTGTCTGTAGTACACATGTCTTTGAGGATCGTGAATAGAGCTTCCAATGCAACTGTGGCTTCTCCGATAACTTCAGGGGCAAGGGCTTGGTAGCTGTAAACAACAGTGGCGTAGTGATGTGCGCGCGCCACACTTTCGAAACACGTTATATTTCCCTGCCGGCCGCACATATCGCGAACGTTGCTTATGATTCCATGATAGGACTCATCGGCTCGTGTATGCCAAGCGGACATGTCAATAGCAGACATTTTTCCTGAGGCATGCTGGTGTTTCTTCTCAGTAAATGAGATCTCCCTGATCAGATCGGTGAATCCCCAGAATGAGTTACCGCAGGCAAGGGTCGAGGCCCTCGTTGTCGATATCGGCGACATCAGAGTGGGAGTCGAAAAATCGCTAAGCGCCTCGAGGTCTGCGACTTCCTTAAGTAGAAACTTCTCGACTAACCGCTCAGGTCCCAGTTCCCGGTGCAGTGAAAGGCGATCTACCACCGTGCGGCATCCATATAAATGAAGCTTCCATCTCGTTGGGGCTGGTCTAAAAGCCTCTGCATAGCAGAGCGCGATTATAGAGGCAAGAGTTTCAGTCAGCCACAAATGGAGGGACTCTCCACTTAGGCCGCTAGGCGTGTTCGTCAAAACCCTCGCGATTCCTTGGTTCACGGACTGGAGGCTGAGTTCGCGCAATCGATCATGTAGCTGCTTAAAAGAAGAGCGCTCGCTGATTGTGCCTATTTGAGTTGCGGACAGATGAGCAGCGGCGAGGCAACTCAGTGACAAGTAAAGACATCTGGAGCCTTGTGCGAGGCTTCGCAAAGTTGTTGGCCAAAGGTTGTCTGGGAGCTCGATCCAGGTTAGTCGGGGGACGACTCCGGTGCTGAAGTGATCGAGTAACCTGTCAAGTAGTATGACACGTGCACATCGATTGACGAGGTACTGATCTTGGCTTGCACGATGCAATGCGCCAGAAGCTACTTCTAGTAGGTCTCCATGATACCTAATGGAAGATACAGAGAGCTCAGCGCGCGTTTGGGGTGATCGGAATGTTATCGCTTTGGGTCTTCGGGCGTGGGGCTTACGCATTGAGTCATTGAAAACTGACGCCTTGCCTCTGTGTATTGGTACCATGCTTCCGGCAAATTTGCCACGACTCGCGATACCCTGGTCCCATTTCAAATTGATGGAACTGAAGCCCGGGCATTCATGGTTCCGGCTCGCGCATTTGAGGCACGAGGGAACGGTTCGATCACATCTGATCCGCCGCCTTGTGCACAACGCGCAGTCTTGATAATCAGGCATCAGTTCTGGTTCAACTTTTTGACTGCAATCTCAACTGCATACCACGAGATGCGACAGGTCTACCGTTAGGTAACGAGTCAAGGCGAATGTTCCTCATACCAGTAACCGGGAGTGGTCCGCGGTCCTGAGCGTGCAGGGTATCGAAATAACGAAGAAAGCGGAGGCGAAACTTTTGGAAAACCAGCGGGAGGAACATGAAATATTAACAGGATTAAAAGGTGAGCAAAGCCTGGCTCATGTTGCTACGGGATTAACCCACCCCTCATTTCGCAAAGCAAGAGCTTCGTGATTACCCACTACGGTAGTACCTAGACTTTGTAAGCGCGCTCAAAGATCATGCCAAGATCAACTCGCTCTTCTGTACGGTACCGATACCGGTACGTTCTCGTGCTATAAAACCGAGCCAGAACACCGCAGCATCAACGCGCCGTCAGACCTGGAGCGGACAGCCACTATCCTCAGCGCCTCCCAAAGCAAGCAGCGCTCGGCGACGGCCGCCGAAGCCGCCAGCCCTTGCTTTCCTTGCTCGGCATCCAGACGGAATCAACGCAGACCCAACAGGCAGATTGCTGGTCACCTTTCTGTGGCCTACGTTATCTGTCCGCGCAGGCAGGCGCTCTCATTGGCCAGCTCGCTTCCCGTTTGGGTTAGCTCTCCCGCTTCCACTGTAGATAATCGCTCCCTCAGGCAGACTCAATCGACAGTTCACATAGCCACACTCATCATTATCTACTTGGCCCTGAACTGCAAAGAATCTGTGGTAACGATCGGGACTGCGTCATAGGCAAGCTAACGCTGGGCCATTACCTGTTGACAAGGACGCCTTCTTCGACTTGCTAGCACGAGACTGGGGCGTCAGCGCACATATCGCCAACACGATGGAGGTGTCCAAGGTGTTTGCTTCGAGGGGATATGTCGGGCCACTGATCCACACACCATCTGGCCAGTGGCAGCTCCACGGTCACTAAGAACAATATGATCCAGAGCCTTCACTCATCTGGCCAGCGCATCGGCGCTAAGCTGGTATTCAAGCGTGTGCACGCCTTCCGAAGCCCGACAAACAAGAGCCTGAGTGCTACGGAACTTCTCGCTCGCATGTGTCCTCACCAGTCCACCACAACAGTCACACCTGAATGTTCGTACCGCATCATGGCCGGGACTACGAGCGCAGCAAGGCCGATCCGGATAATAGGCTACTTACACCCGTACCAGCTCCCTGTTCCCGGCATCAGTGAAATACCCTGTGAATATGAAGTCGCTCAGTCCTTGACGCCGTCCGAGCAGGCTCAAGCTTCCGCAGCGCAGATCGGAGGAGATGTGTACTAGCAGTGCTGTTCCTGCCCAACAAAACACCGTATGCAAAAATTGGAAGATACGTTTGAGATCACGAGTTCGCTTCTTCGGAAGGGAAGTGTAGCATCCGTCCGAAGTACTGGAAGATATCGATGAGAAGGACAGGCACCACACGAGGCCCGGATGAGAGGAGCGATGAGTGGTTGAGTCTGTCGAAGTTTGTCCCGGGTTCCATTTGCGGCTGATTACTGCCACAGCCCTTTCTGTAGAGAGAGGAAATGAGGCAAGTAAAGAAATACCGCGAGTCTCCGAAAAGACTAGGATAGGCTTGTTATGCTACGGCTGCTTGTGCCCTCCAGAGCATGGAGCTTTTCCGAAGGTCAGTCCAATCGAGATCAGCGTTTTAGCGTTCTCAAATGTGAGTCCTCTGGTTGAGTGTATGTTATACGTGTTGTTCGTAAACTGTTCAGGATAATGCTTATCAACTACAGGGTGTAAGAAAGCGTGAGCCCGAACTTGCCCCGTCATCAACTGGAGCCACCCCATCATATGTCTCTATGCATCTCTAAAAGCATACGTTGCAGCACTATTGGAAAGCCCCAGGAATAACTGTCAAGGCCTACAGAAGTGTGCTGTTGTTAGTTGCCGCAGCTTGGAGGGTTGCAGCTGTCCGTAGACTTTGTACTGCTTTGGTGAGTCCTGTAACGGCTTTTAGATGACATGGGGCCTGCTCACAGCAGCAAAAGTCAAATGGTGGGGATAGTTTTCGGAATTCTTAGCAAGATTAGAAGCACACGTATGCTGGCTATGTTTCTTTCAAGGCCTACAGCGCAAGTAAGGAGAGGTTGAAGATTGAAGACATGACAGTAGCAATAGTTTCCAAGGAAGCAGATGAGTGTCACTCAGTGACACCGGGCAGGACATTCTTCAGATGCCCAGTATATCTGAGAATATAGCATCGCGAGTCCTGTGTCGTAACTGGGTCAACATCCAAAAAACAGGATCACAGCAGCAGTCTTGCAGAATAAGATATGAGTGTGCACCTAGATATATCAAGACAGGCGCCCTCGTGCGACGCGGACGTTGCTCGCCTCTTCAGAGATCTGAAAGTTTGAGATCGCCAAGTAAGACGATTTCCAGCACCGGTCTTAAGGCTTTAGCACGTATACGCATAGACCTCAATCAGATTCCACGATCTTGTAACCATCATGGGGCATACTGTTAAGTGAAACTCAGGGATCAGGCTGTGCACAAAGCCAGTCGTGATGGGGCATCTTCCAGACATCCCAAAAGAGCAGAACGACACAGGCGAGATCCCACTGACTTTGAGTGACTCGTGGAGTATCATGAGCAAAGTTCAGAAATCTGGCTTTAATAAGGGATGGGGAATAGTACCAGCCCGACCCAGAATCTCAAAGAGAACCATGAGATCTTTCCCAGAGCACTTATTCGCCAAATGCCGCATCAAACATATATTGCCTCGGATATTACAGTCAGCTGCCATTTTCGGTCGATCTAACCAGGTGGTAAGGGGGTAGATTTCAAATCCTTCCTTTGGTGGAGTGATGTTTCAACGGCCCGGTCAAGAAACACTGTGTCGCGCCACTAGCCTGCATACACATGATCTTAACATGTGTAGATTTCTCGCGAACTTACAGAGCCTCAAGGGCGCGAACATGACCAACAGCTCATCACCTCTAGGGTGGCGGAGTCAGAGAACCACATCATTGAGCAATGTTCAATTCAGAGTTCGATCAATGAAAATAGTGTGACCAGGAAACACAGGGTACCACATTCGGGATACTCTATGCTCAAGCATCGCACACAGCTGCAAGACTCGCAGCACATGTCTTGACCCTGCAGTCATTTTGGAGTAGCAGGCACATGCAGCAGAAAATATGATTTGATGCCGATGATTGTTGACCCATGGTTGTGATTTAAGCTGCTTGACACCGACCACGATTATGTAGCTGGCTACGTTTGAACCATACGTAGTTGTTGACAGAATTTTGTCAGAAGAGAAGGGCGCGGAAGAACAGACATGCGACTTTCCCGAAGATGCTGAAAACTGGCAGAGGCAGAAGAAAATATCTTGACGCGAGTTTGCTTTGGAGTTTAGAAGGACAGTGAAGGTGTAGAAGCAGACGGCATTCGTGCGGTGTTGAGTATTTGTACTACGCGAAGCATTAGCAGGGGAATTATGTTGTAGCCCACTCCTGAGTGCAGTTCAGCGAACAGACACGCATCTCGAACAGCAGTGAGCTCCTGTTCCCCTGAAAGGGTAGTCAATCGGATCTGTAGCGACGAAAGGAGACAAGGAGACATTTCAGTGTTTGATGGTACTTCTGCTTGGAGAGCGCTGAGATACTTTCAAATCCTTCGCACAGACTCCAGAACAGATCATCAGACTGCAAGGACACAAATTCGAGAATAGTGGGATATTCATCCAGAGAAAAAGTGGTGCGTCGTCGCAGCATCCTAAGGTCTCAAATCGAAAGTTCGTTAAGTTATCATAGAACAAGTCGCATGATCCTCGCCATAAACTGCACCGTTTAGTGCTTTGCGATTCGATACAGGCGTTATGCAGCAGTTGATATGCAGAAATCGCCGGGTCGTTTCGAAGGCAAACGCCTGTAAATGGGTGAGGTTTTAAAATATGTTACAAGCCCGTATATATTTTACACGACAGAGGGTGCGCAGGCACTAACAGGATATTTTTCACGATGTGTTTGAAATTGAGAGAAGCAAGAAAACATCTATTTCTTTGTTGTTTCTTTGGAGGTCGACCTGAGGAGGCAAAAGGGAAATGTCTCGATGAACACGGTGCTATTCGGAACATATGAATTGCGTGTTGGCCTTTGGTCGCAGCGAGGAGAGCACAGACATCGACACTGTCCTGAACGACGTGTATTTTCAGAAGAGACAGAAGGCGAAAAACATGAGTCAAATCGCTTGCACATTGAGCCAGTTCCAAAGCGGCAGGGATGTAGAATGAACAGGCCGGAACAGAATTAAGGTAATTATATTATCTTCTTTATAGAATCAACCAATGCGGAATCAGGTCACGGGTCGCCACGTCCCAGTATGCTTTTTAAACGCCGCCCAATGCACGCTCAAGCGAGGGTATATGATAACGCACCAACAAAAAGATAAGAAACGAGGAAATTTAAGCGGCCAAAGCCAACAAACACAGCCGAAGCCAGCGAAGAAAACAATCGAACGCGGTACAACCATCCCACCCTCAACGCGCTCATGGCGCCTCCGAAGGGCCCCTCCACCAACTCTTCTTCCCATCTCTCTTCCCTGTACTCCCGCCTCTAAACGCGATCATTTCCGCACCAGCCGGGCCTCGGCCTCGACTGGCGCAACGCCCGGCACGGTCCAGTGTCCACTCTTCGTCTTCTCGGGGGCCTCGACCTCGACCGCTCTATCCTCGCCATGGACCTCACTCACGCCGACGTACTGCCCGGTAGCGGGTCTGTCAACGCCAGCGGTATGCTGCCACGTCTTGATGTCTTGCTCGGTCCAGCCGTTCGTGGTCTGGAAGCCGTGGGGGTCGAAGGTCGGGCCGTCGTGCTGGTACTGCGAGATCGGCGGTGGGTGGGCGGCGCGGTGGGCAGTCTTGAGTTTGGAGCGGCGACGGTGGATCACGAATGCGGCGAGGGCGACGAGCGAGAGAATGGTGCAGCCGCCTATTGTGCCGCCTACGATAGGGCCGAGGGAATGCTTTTTCTCTCCTCCCGAGTTCCCCGTTGAAGATGAGGTTCGAATCGAGGTTGAAGTGCTTACCGGCGGGGCCGTGACCGTGATAATAATGAAGGGTGTGGATGTCAGGCCGTAGGTGTGCGGGATCGTGCTTGTGAACCCAGAATATGTGCAGCCGTGTTGCGTCATGATTGTCGAGCCGTAGTCGATGAGGTATTTGTAACATTCTTGTGCTGTACTGGCGGTGCATTTCGCGGCTGCGCTGTTCGATGAGCACGCATCGTCCGTGCAGAAAGCGCTCATGGCGGTCGAGGCGATGCATGTTGTGTGGATAGTGCAGGCTGAGAGGTTGGAAGAGGGACAGCACCCGTGAACACCAAAGTATGTGTTTGTTGCCCATATCTGTGAGTTGGGGCAGGCTACTGGTGATGCTGAACAAGTCAGTAGATGTTCGCCATGAGGCGGAAGATACGTACCCGACAGCCCGGAAACGTAGCCGAACGTGCTGCCTTCATTCGCTTGCAGAGCATCGCGGCCAAAGATACTGAATCGTGGTGCTGCTGTTGGTGCCGGGCTCCAGTTGTCTGCAGCAACTGCAAAGAGTCGCGTAGGCTCGGGCATTGCAAACGCTGCCGCGGACGATAGAGCTGGCGCCAGGGTCGCACATCCTGCATTTGAGAGCTTCATGACTGTCGAGGTTCCATGAGGGCAGCCGAAGCTCGGGCTTCAGTAGGTACCGGGTCCCAGGTTATATTGTTAAACGGTCGACGCGGCAGAGCGGGGAGTATCAGGGCATTTTTAAACTGTTAGGCGCGCAACGCTTAAGATAGGCTGGCAATCCGCGGCGGAGTGCATCGCGAGCTCTGAAAAGAAGTGGCAGAGTAAGCCTAAAGCTCCCTTGCTATGATCGGGTCATACCCTGGCGATCCGCTGTTACCGTGGTGAATCGTGGATCATGCAGGTGCGCCAGCGTGTTCAAGGCAAGGCGTCGACAGCACCCTTGCAGTGGTCTGCCAATAGCAACAATCGAGGTCAAGCCATGCTGTGCAGTCCCAGTAGCAGCCTCTCATTGTTAGGAAAGGTTCGCGACACGGCCACCAGAGAGGGAAGTAAGCAGCCGGGGCTGAGTACAACGGGTAAGGTGGGGTGGTTGGTAGGCTGTGATAGGTCATCCGTGCATGAATCCATGCGCGTTCCTTCCAGAATGACGCCAGGGTGTGACTGCGTGTAAGAATAGACGGTGACGATGTGGTAAGCCCTGCGGGTATTTTGGTGGAACCCGTATGATGAAACTGTTCGATGTCCGGCAGTGCGGAGTTGGGGGCGCGCGAAACACGTTTTCGCGTGCTACACAAGGAAGCACTATCTGTGCTGCTGGCGAAGAGGGCAGAGTAGAGGTTGGCTGGTCGTTGAGGGAAGGCGGGACCAGGCTGTAGTGCGCCTCTGGCTGGGCTAGCTGGGCGAAGGGGTGAGCATTGCGCGTCTTGCATGCGTTGGTGGTTGTTTGCCGCGTCTGCGTCTGATACAGGGTGTCAGTTGGTCGCACATGATGGCATTGTAGGAGGCGCTGCGCGAGGCGAGGCTGGAGCTGCCCCCCCCTCGACATGACAAGAGCAGAAAGCAGGATGCCGGCCTGGCCCGCGCCTCCGACTGCACAGATGCGTGATGCACGGGTGATCAGTGGAGATCTATTCCTGCTCTTGGACTGCATATATACAACCATATCGACCTTGCCTGAACGCCGTCCCAATAATGTGGTGTTGTGATTGCTGATAAAACCTCTCCTGCGCGCTGGCGCATCGTCCGTCTCGCTGCTGTGGGTATGCAAGTAGTGTACAAAGCTCGATGCGCCGCAACTTGATGTCGGCCTAGTTTCGCTTGTGAGGGCCGATGATCTTGGGGTACATCCTCGACAGGTGGTAGTTGATGTTGTTCTTCTTCTGGTTCTTGTCGCGCTGTGGGCTGTTAGCACACGTCCCACGTTTTCACTCCAGCCAGCACATACCGGCTGATCCATGCACTGCCGCAGCTTCTGCTCCAGCGCCGCGCAGCCTTGCACGCTGTATCCTGACGATGCCCAGCAGCCTGTACGGGCCAAGTCAGCCATGTTCTGTCTGATGGTTCGGCGCCACTTCATCCTCATGCGCCTCCACGTCCGCCCTCCAACTTCATTCCAACTGTTAGACCGTACATACCCAGAACTGATGACATTGCGCCCAAGCATGGGTTTGTCTCTGGCTTGTTTGGGCGGCGCACGCGGAGCTTGGGGAGTGGAGGCAGTGGTCGGTGGGTGACCGACTGCATGGCCTGGCCCTGTGGCTTGGGCACCATCTTGACGTTTGTGCGGCGGGTTCTAGGCGGAGGAGACGAGTTGCGACGGGCGATTGATAGAGCGACGGGTGTGTGCACGTTGGTCTGCGCGGTGCAGCTGTCGTCAATCCGAAGCTCGGCCAAAAAGTTGGAGCGGCAGCCCGAATCGGGCAAAGACAGGCGCGACCGATGACCCCTGCTAGTGCCCTACTCCAGCGCATCCGTAAACAAACACACCTTTGCGCGTCGAACATCATTACGTCGGTTGCGAAGAGAGTGCGGGCTTGTGCTATTCGGCCGGACAGCGTGTGCATACTAACCAGCAGCTCCATTTTCTCTTTGCCGCCATGGCCGCGTCTCCACGCAGACGTCAGCTATCGCCGCGCAAACGCCTGCCGCCCACACCGTTCAACCAGACCTGGCACGAGACCGACACCGCACACCTCGACCCCAACGCCCTGCCCGTCGCCCGCATACCCCGAGGCTGGGAGCGCAAGCGCGAAGTGAAGCAGGTCAGCGACGGCAAATCAAAGAGCATCTGGCGCAGATTCAGCGTACGGTCGAGCGTCGCCAACGAGCAGGAAGAAGAGCAGACGGACGAGGAAACCCATGATGCGCACTCACGCGCAGTCAAGAGACGGCAGAGGATGAGCCCGAAGGCTATGGAGAAGATGCACGGCACCAAGCGCGTCTTCAAAGGGACGCGCTGGGAGAGCGGAAAGAGCACACTGCCCCGTACGCGACTTCCAAAGTAGTGGGAGAGAACAACACTGACACCGCATGCAGGCAAGAGGTCTGCACATGCCGATAAGGCCTTGCACGAAGACCAGAGCGAGAGCGACGACACGCCAGACGCCACAGACGCAGACGCAGACGCAGACATGAGCCACGAGGGCGTGGACGTGGGCGTGCCACACCAGCCATCGTCATTCACATTTGCCATAGACACGGCCCAGACGGTGGACGAGCTGCCGGACTACGAGAGCCTCGACGAGCAAGACGACGAGCGAGAAGATGAGCAGAAGCTTGGCAACATCCTGCCGGAGGACTCGACATTTGCGCTTATCTTCAGATCGCCTGTCAAGCGCTCCTCGAAAGTCCAGTCAGCATCGCCGGCGAAGGTTGCGTACCCCGAGCTGCCACACAACGTTGACGAGGAGACGCGATCAGATACATCAACCGAGCAGGTCGAAGGAGAAGATATTACCGTAACGGGGCCGAACCTCGACAGCGCTTTCGCTGAGGTCATTGCCAACGTGCCCGCTGCCACGCCATACGTAGTCGAGAACACAGTCAACGAGTCTCAAGGAGAAGACCACATTGCTAAAAACCCCACGTTGGAACCTGGTACCGCAGCGACAGACTCTCCTGAGCTATCGACTGCACCAATGACTGACGCTCAACTGGAGGATGCAAAGCATATTGCCTATCCTCGAATGCCGACACAAGCGTCTCCAGAGAACAAGACTGATAATGCACAGATCGCGATGGATGCCAGTGAAGACGAAGAAGAGGATGCTGACATGTCTGAGGTCGATCTGGGTGCGTTCAGAAGTTCGATAAGGCCGAGAGAGAGTGACAGCGGCGATCTGAAGGATGACGGGTCAGAAGAAGTTACCGAGGCATCACTGCAAATGGACATCCAGGGGGAGTACGAGCTGGAAGGCGAGCTTGCCTCACAGCCACCAACACCAAAACCCGCCGCGAGTGGAACGCACAACATCGCCGACGGCCTGACGATTTCCATCACACCAGCAAGAATACCTTCCCGAGAACATACGCCAAAGAAGCTGCACTCCCCGCCACCGCCCCTACGCATCGACTCTGGCCCTGACGATGCGACAATGACTCTCGCCATCGACGACGACGCCGCCATCTTGAAAAGCTTCCTCAGCCGGGCAGCCGCCAGCAAGGCCGAAAGGTCTGCAATCATCACGAGGCGGTCGTCGCTGGAGAACAGACGAGACTCGGACGTCGTGCGTCACGCCCTGGCGTCTCCACGCAAAGCTCTCGAAGAGATGGATCCCAACTCGCCCACTAAAATTGACAGCGAGTCTGCCTTTCATCTGATCGAGTCGCTAGTACAGCAAGTTGAGGTTGAGGAATCCATGTCTCCCTCGCTGGAACAACCTGAGGGCGAGGAAATTGCAGAAAAGGCTGAACGGGCCTCGCGACGCTCGTCTCGTGCAAAGAAGTCGCGCCTCCCAGCGCCAGCCACAGCCGCGCCAGGTTCTACCACGAACAAGATTGCGATTCGCCGCGCTGATGGCAGCGATCCAGTCGTCCTCAAGAAGACTGATGCACAAGAACTGGCCTTCATCACCCGGAACAACACGCGGAAGAACAAACAGGGAGCTTTCATGGTCAGCCTGCGCCTGCTTAAAATCCAGGCCGACGCCATTCTGTCTCCGCCCGCCGAACTTGACGCAGAGAAGCCACCTGTGCCCGGGAGGAGAGGGATCAGATGGGACGAGACATTGGCCTACTACCAGGAGCACGCAGATACCATCGCCTCACAGCAAGCCGAAGCGGAGAGTCTGGCTACTCCAGACGAGCTCAGTCTTGCCGGGCCAGTGGCCACGAAGAAGCCCAAGGCGAAAACAAATACCGACAATAAACTGGCGCCAAAGGTCCGCCGTGTCAAAGGACTCGGCACAGCGAATGGAACACCTGGCAAAGGGTTGTTGGCAAGTTGCTCTCTCCTCCCAGACGCTGTGCAAGAAGAGAAAGCTGCTGTGTCCCAGCCCATACCCGCACCCGCAGCGAAGGGCATACCCAAGCCCAAAGTCACCAAGAAGCTGCCCGTACCTTCCCCACCCACAGAACCGAAGCCACCAGCGCCCGAGACTGCATCTGTTGGGCTCGAGCCAGTCAAAGAGCGCAAGAGTCGCATCGCTCCGCCGAAGAGCGTCAAGCTGCCAAAGCCCGTTTCTGCGTCGTCGACGAGCGCGGCCCCGGTCCCTGCGGCCGAGAAGGAGAACAAGAGGACAGGCATCAGTGGTGCGACGCCGAGGAAGGGTATACCTGCGCCGCGCATCATGGCGCCAAAGATGGCCTCATCGGCGCCGGCGGCGACTGTGGGTGTCGAGAGCGCACTGCCTCGACGGAGAGGGCGGAAGGTCTGAAACAGCGAACGAACGTTGAGGGCATGTTGTGATGATGTGATGACTTGGGCGCTTGCATGTTTTGCACATTTCTGGAGTTCTATACCTTTTAAGCATTTAAGTCGGCGGCTATTCAGAGGCGCATGGTTCACAGCGGTGGATGGACCTGGCATAGTTAGGTCAATGGACATGATTATCTTACCATTCTATCATGATTCCCCTTGCACAGCTCAAACAGCCACCAACAAACACAAAAAACAGGTACCTAGTATGTAAGGGAACAACGATGCTCCTGAAAAACCCCTAAAGTTTAGCATTGCTACGCATAATTTGCTAAATCGGATATAACTAACGCTGGAAGGCATGAATACCCGCGTGGATCTTTGTAGCCTGCAGATTCTAGCTGTCTAATGAGGATTGTATAATTATTAAAGCTGTCCTGTCCACTGCTAACAGGATTCGACATGACGACCGACACCCGTCTGCTGCCCAACCAATTGCAAGAATAGAGGCCATGTGCCCGTGTTCTGGCAAACCAAGTAAGCGGGGAGGGAGCCCTTGTTATGCTCTTTCCTACCTGGGCGTCTCTTTTGGCTGCATGCATGGGGCGGCGTGTGGAGAACTGCGTGAAGGAATGGGGGAGCTTACGACTGTTGTTGTTGGTCGGCAACGAGCCGGTGTAGAGATTTGAACTCGCTACTCTCCCGCCTTTGGACTCTTTCTCGTGAGCTGTCCAGAACATTGAGGTACAGGTTTGCTCGTTCCTGGCACTTGCTGCCCGCTGCTGGGAAAGTAAAGTCTATGCCCATGTTAGCTCCACTGACTTTACTATTGACGATGGACGTTATATATAGCTCCTTAGCATGAGCTTTGTGAAATCAGGCGTTGGCCCAGCACGAACGAGGCTCATGTTTGTCGTTTGTACCGTACCGGTGCTCGGTCCCATCTTTCCTCACGCGTTTCAGTTCAACTGTGCCGGCCGCGTCCCGGACTACGCTGAACCGCATATCCAACCAGTCGCCATTGTCTAAGCGATCGATTGACATGTGTGAATGAACAAACATCCACAGATGTGCGTCGCCGGTCTACAATAATTCAAAGCGTCCAGATGTTGTTGTCGCTTGCCCGGGACTGCTGGTGACGCCGCTCATCGAAAGATGTGTTCTCCCGTCTGAGCTTCTGCCCACTTGTAGCTGGTGAGGAACCCCAACTCCAATAAATGTCCTCTGGATATTGAATGGCTCAGGATAAGTCGTTTGTCGGAGTCGTTGATCTTGACCATCTTTCTTATTCCAATGTATTGCCCGGTACGGCGGGGAAGGTAGTGGAGCGCTCTGTAGGAAATTGCAGGCCACTTGGCGACAAAAAACCGATGGCTACTCCGCTCAGCGTCGTTTCCAGACCAAGTGGGGTATAATACGATACACCGTCGACCCATTTGTTCTCGATACAGAGCAAGGCGTTCACAGTCTTGGAGAACCGATTCAATGTCGTGAGATGCATCGATGACGGACGAGAAGAACGTGTCAAGATCCTCGGCAGTGGTATAGGCCCCAAGTCCAGCGGCTTCGGAACCAGTCGCTGTATAGTCTGGCACTTGGACTGGGCGGCGTGTCCCATGCTGGTCGACGGTCCATCTCTCGCTTGCTGCAGTACAGTTTGGTCCGAGACCAGTAGACGTGGAGTGCAGCTCGAGTGGCCCGAATAAAGTTTCTTGCAGGAAGTCGTCCAGACGGCCATTCCAACAAGCTTCAATCACCAATGCGATGATCACAAAACTCATGTTGCTGAATTAGTCCATCTTACTGATGTGTCTGTAGTGGTCTCTCTTTGAAAAAGATCCGGCACATGTCCCAGTATCCCTCGAAGCTCCATCGGCGGTGTCTTGTCTAGTGTTGAAAGGCAGTCGTCGCACGATGGCAGACCTGAAGAGTGGACGAGAAATTCATAGACGGTTGGATTCCTGGGTATAAGACCCATAACTGGGTCGGAAGAGCTTTTGTACATGTTGGATACCTCTCTTATAGACGTTTCCGGATATCCCTGAATTTTAACTACCGCTTGTTATCGATGTCTTCTTCGGTTTTGACTTCAATAGCATGCGCTAGCGCAGTACCCACCAGAATCTTGGTGATTGAAGCGATATGAATGATCTTGTCCGCTGGTGTGCTGACGAGAGTTGCTTTTGTTTGTCCTCCTCGGGGCTCCCATGCCAAAGTCCGTTTGTACTCCGTAGGGGTCACGTCGAGCGTTTTGGATCGGAAGGATATGCTGGCTCGATAGACCGAGCACAGCTCGAGGATGACCTGTGTCTTCTCAAGAAAGTCATCGGTAAAGATTTCGTTTGCTGCCGGCATGGTGGTTCTCTTTGGACTCTGTTGCGGGGTTGAGATGGTCACAACAGCTACGAGGGTAGACGTGAGGCTGGCTGCACAAGGTACGCTCACTCCTCTTGTAGATGATAAGTCGCTGCAGTCTTTTCTGAAGCAGTTCAGGTTGACTAACCATCACGCCACAATCTAATGGACGATTGGTAGTATGATTGGGTGAATGACAGGAGCTATCCATCATTCAGGCTGCTCCCCGGGACTTTGATAGCATGGTTGGGTGAATGACAGGAGCTGTCCATCATTCAGGCTGCTCCCCGGGACTCCACCAACATGGTATGCTCGATTTCAATACTGCAACGCAATAGAGAATAGTCAGCATAACCAACTTGCTTTGAGTGCACCAGAACATTTCAGCGTTGTGTTCCTTTGTCTCCTGAACCAAGGCAAGCAGATTGTCTGCGTCACTCATGCCAGACACATACTCACCAACCTCTTGAATCACATGCAATTAACAACGCGGGGAAGCAGCAAGAGAAGAACCTCACTGTTGAGAGCAAGCACCACGCGATCGGTGTTGTGGCACAAGCGCGGGCGAGTGCAATGACTATTATCAGGGTCGCTTAGTGAGCACCAACCGAGCCTCCCTTGCGTACTTGCCGCCATTATTCCCAACCCCACACTCTGCGCTCGGTCTCTTGGACCAGATCCATGTACAAGTTTCCTGTAAGCCTTGTGTATATCTGTAGTCTGCACCCCGGACCCCCATCTCAATATCTTGCCCTTGTCTCACGATGTCGCGCCATCACTCTCCCAACTCTCAACTCCCACCTCCCACCTCCCACCTCTCAACTCCCACCTCTCAACTCCCACCTCCCACCTCCCACCTCCCACCTCCCACCTCCCAACTCCCAACCTTGCACCGCAAGCCAGAGCCCTCGAGCAACGATGTTCAGGCTGAAAGACATGACTTGAATGCCAGCGCTGGCGAAGTTGAGCGTTGAACCCACCCATTTCACACGTGGGGCACTTGCGGACGGAGAAGACAGGAGAAGCACCTTTGTTGATGGAAACCAGTTTCCTGCTCTGTCCTGGGCAGACGGCCGCTTCCCACATATCGTGGAACCGTGCGGCGAGATGCGTGTTTGTCTGCTACCTTGTCTCTGTGACGTTTCGGTCGTCAACGATGAAGGAGGCTGGCGTATGCTTAGACGCATTCACACGGCAGTCGGACAAGCGCAGGGCTGAGGAACCACGACGGTTGCAAGCAGAACTGCACGGCAGCCATCTCTCTTCCCCCGTGCACGGGCCAGAGCGCAAGAGGTCAAGAGGTCAAGAGGTCAAGAGTACAGCCATCGAGCTCGAGTCATACCGAGCGCTGGCTGTTGGTAGTGCGTCGTGTCCTGGCCATCGTTGCTCGGAGCCTTGACGTGGAAGTGCGCGGCAACTAGCTCCCAAGACACAGCCAGCGCGGTGTCTGTTGTAGATGGAAGAGAGCTCCAGACTCGGGCGTGGACAGCTCTAAACTCGGACGTGGACAGCTCTAAACTCGGACGTGGACAGCTCTAAACTTGGACGTGGACAGCTCTAAACTCGGGCGTGGACAGCTCCAAACTCGGACGTGGACAGCTCCAGACTCGGGCGTGGACTCGACTGCTATTTCAAGTCAGGACAAAGTGCACCAGGGCCGAAAGGCGGGGTTAGCAGACACTACTTTGTTGTCGACATGTCCAACTTGCGAGTGCTTCGTGCCAAGGCCACGGAGAGACGGGGCGGCTGGAAGACTCTTGGCCTCGCGAGGCTGTTGTAGGTGTGTCCGACAGGGCTGCACGAAGACGGACCATTTGGAGGGGAAGTGGATCAGATGGGTATATAGGTGCTAGTGATATGTAGATTATGCAACATGGCCATGACTGCACGCGTCTATAGATGGATGATAGGCTTTGCTGTCTGGTGGGTGTCGCCATTGCGCCGCTCAAACGCCAGTGTGCAAGAATGAACGGAAACCACAAAACGCCGAGGTCGAGGCGACACGGCAGACTGGTGTCGAGGGCGAGCAGCTTCTCAAATGGCAGTGTCAGTGTCGTGGGAGAGCAGCAGTGTCAGTGTCGAGGGAGAGCAGCAGTGTCAGTGTCGTGGGAGAGCAGCAGTGCCAGTGTCGAGGGAGAGCAGCAGTGTCGAGGGAGAGCAGCAGTGTCGAGGGAGAGCAGCAGTGTCGAGGGAGAGCAGCAGTGTCGAGGGAGAGCAGCGTCTCAAATGGCAATGTCAATGTCGAGATCCATGTTGGCAATAAAGTCATCGTCCGTCTTTGGCTTCCGAAACGTCGGCAGCCCCTTGCGCCCGCCCGTCTTCTTCTCGCCGGGCTTGGGAGTGCTCGCCCGCGAGCTCGGCGCGCTCGCGCCGTCGTCGGCGAACAGGGCGTCCGTGTCGGTGTTGAGCTGGGCGTCTTCCAGGGCCTTGCGCGCCTCCTCTTCGACGCGCTTGCGTGCGGCTTCCTTCTTCTGCTCCATCTTCTTCTGGCGCTGCTGCTCGAGCTGGACCTTGCGCACGCGCTCGGCCTCCTTGATGCGGTTGGCGCGGTTGAGCTCTGCCGTCTTGATGGCGGCGACTTCCGACTGCGTCTGTATGCGCGGCTGGGCGTCGGCGGCGCTGCGGTGCAGCAGGTGCTCGTACTGCTTCTTCTTGGCGATGCGCGCGTTGACCTCGGCCTCGGTCCAGTGGTGGTTGTGCAGGCTCCGGAGGTCGTCGTACTTGCGCTCGAGGGCGGCCTTGGTGGCGAGTTTGGCGCCGGACTCGGCGAGGGACTGCGTGTACACGTCGAGGTCGCGCTCGTCAAAGCGCTGGTTGGACAAGAACTGGAACTGGTACTCCTTCTTGGTGGCGCCGTGCTGCGCAATCACGTATTGGTCCGTCGCAATCTTTGCGCCGTTCTTGCCTTCAAACACGTACGGCTTGCCGGTGCTGATGCCTGTGTTGACCTGTCAGTGCACGTCGCAGCCTCGTCGCAGCCCACTTGCCCTTGATCTGCGCCATCTTGTACATTGTGCGGCGCTGGGCGTCCTGGCCGACGCCCACGCGGCCAAACGTGCCCGTGACGGCGTCTTCGAAGCCCGGGTAGAAGCAGACCTCGGAGAAGAAGCCGCGGCCGACGCGCACCGACTCGAGGTCGCGCAGCGTCGCGGGCACGTCGTCGCGGGGCTTTGCCGGCGCGCGCTCGTCCCACTCGACGTCGCTCTCGCCGTCGGCGTCGACATCGACGTCCGACGCGCCGCCGCGGTCCGCAGAGCTCGAGCCGCGGCGCGCGGCGCGGCGGTCCGCGTCGCGGTCGCGGTCGTGGTCGCGGTCGCGCTGCTGGCCGCGCTGCTCCCGGTTGCGCTTGTACTCCTCCAGCTTGTCGTTGACGCGGGCCTTGACCTTGGGCCGCCGGGTCTCGTCGGGCTCGTCGGCGTCGAGCTTGCGCTTGCGCTCGTTTTGCATATTGGCGGCGCGGCGGGCCAGCTCGGCGGTGAAGTTGGCCTTGCTCATGTCCTCGGCGCGCTGGCCCAGAATCTCCTCGCGGTCCAGCTGCGACATGGCCATGATGCGCCGCTTGTCGGCCTCGTCGACGTACTTGCCCTCGAGCGGGTAGGGCACGTCCGACGACGGCGCGGGCGCGTCGTCGTCGCGGTCCGAGTCCGACTCCTCCATGGCATCGGAGCCCAGCTCGCTGTGGTCCGAGGCTGCGGGCGAGGAGCTGCGAGAGTCAGCGGCGGCCGGTCGGGGCCCGAGAACGGACGGCACTCACGCCTCGCCTTCCTCAATGTCGGCCTCTTCGTCGCCGCCAGCGAGGGCGAAGAGCTCGTCGTCAATGTCCGACATGGCGGAGGGGGATGTGCCGAGTCTGCAGAGGAGAGGCTGGTATCGGCGCGGAGCAGGTCGAAACGGTGCGGCAAAGGGGCAATGTTCGGCGCGGAAGACGTCCTGGATCAGGGGCGTGGCAGAGACGCTGTCGCTCAAAAGTCGGGGAAGCGAGGACGGGAGAGCGCTTGGCAGGCGCGTCGCCGCAACGCCGCAGAGTGGGTCGGGCCGCGCGTGGTGAGCTCATCGATTGCGAGAGTGCTTGGACGGGGGACGTTTGTGTGCTCCTCGTCGCGCTCGGCATTTACTTCTTGCTCGCTCTCACCATTTCTTGCTCGCGTCCACGGCTTCTTGCTCGCGTCCACCATTTCCTGCTCGCTTCCACCATTTCTTGCTTGCTTCCACCATTTCTTGCTCGCGTCCACCGCTGCAGCGCAGCAACCGCACGACATGTCTGCTCGACTGTTCTCGCCGCAGACGCTCGCCCGCAGCCACACGCCCGTCCTCGATTGCCTCGCGCCGCGAACACTCGCCGCATGCACATGGTCTCCCTCGCGCGCGCGCCGGCGGCACCAAAGCACCACCTCGCCCGTCGCCTCGCCCGTCGCCTACCCGGCCACCCACTCGGCCACCCGCTCGGGCAGTCCACTCGCCGCCTCGCACCTCGACGCATCGCCGTCCGCCTCCCCACCCGCCTCGCCGTCCGCCTCGCCATCCGCCTCGACGTCCGCCTCGCCACCGCCCCGCGCCAATGCCCGCATCCACGAGCTCTCGCAGACGCAGCGCGATTTCCTCTCCTCGGCACTGCGCGTCAACCAAACCGGCGAACTGGCCGCGATCCTAATCTACGCCGCGCAAACCCCGCAGCTGATCCGATCACACCCCCGCCTCCGGCCGCTGATGGCGCACATGTACGCACAAGAAGCAGGGCACTACGCCTTCTTCAACGACGTGATTGCGCGGCACCGCATACGGCCCACGGCTATGACGCCCGTGTGGACGGCTGCCGCGAGCTTGCTCGGCTGGGCGACTGCCGCCATGGGGCGCGAGGCCGCCATGGCGTGCACCGAGGCTGTGGAGACGGAGATTGGGACGCATTACAACGAGCAGGTTCGCGTGCTGCTTGATTGGAGTGAAAAGTGTGAGGCGAGGGGGGAGACGCTGGGGCCCGAGCTGGAGAGGCTGGTGGGCGAGCTGAGGCGGATAAGGGATGAGGAGTTGGAGCATCTGGATCACGCCGTGGAAAACGACGCGAAGCAGGCAAGGCCGTACGACGTGCTTACCCAGGGCATACGCGCGGGGTGTCGCGGGGCGATTTGGGTCAGCGAGCGGGTGTGATGGGTCAGTGAGCGGGTGTCATGGGTCAGTGAGCGGGTGTCATGGGTCAGTGAGGGGGTGTGATGGGTCAGTGAAAGGGTGTCATGGGTCAGTAAGAGGGTGTGATGGGAGGTGACAACTACGAATGTACTGCCTGCATGCACCCAAGTCTCGCCTACCTACTCAAACCCGCCCCCCAAATCCCCCAGCACGCTCCTCACCCCCCTCTTCCGCGCCCCGTCCACTTTGCGCCTCAGCTCGTCCTTCCGCCGCCCCTCCTTCTTCTCCAACACCGCCCGCCGCTCCGCCTCGCGCGCCTGCGCGTGGATGTTACTGCGCCCCGTGCCGCCCCTCCTCACGCCCTCGCTCTGGCCCGTCTTGCCGCGCCCGCCCCCGCCCTCGGAGACGGTGGACGCGGAGAGCGACGTCGCCTGGCGGATCAAGCTGGGGACGCGGAACCCCGTCGCTGCCCGCGACGGCGCGTAAAAGGCCTGTCCCGCGTCCGCCTCGCGCGACTCGTCGAGCGTCGCCTGCCTGCTGAGCGAGAGCCGGTCGACGACGGGGCCGCGCACGCGTTTGGGCGCCGTGTCCGGCTCTGAGTCGCTGGACGACGCGTACGGGCTGTCTGGCGCCGCGGCGCGCGAGTCCGCCAGTAGCTCTGAGACGCTGGTCTGCACGTCTGCGAGCGTGAGGGGGCGGCGGCTCAGCCCGTTTTCGCTCCGCCGCGCAGCGGGCGGGCCGCGGTTTTCTTTCTGGCTGTGTGGGGGGGATTTGCGTTTGAGAGCATTGGGGGGAGGTGTGGTTGTCTCGTTTGCCTGTGAGTCCGGGACAACGTCCACGGTCTCATCCTCTGTCCCCGCAGCCTGCTGTTCTTCATCTTGTTCTTCATCTCGATCTTGATCTTGTTCTTCATCTTGATCTTGACTCTGGCTCTGGCTCTGGCTCTCCTCCGCGTACACGCTCTTCGGCTCCGGCAGCTCGAGAAAGTCGTACTCGGCATCATCCGCAAAGTCCGCCAGCGTCTTGAAGAAGGCCTGTTGCTTTGGGTTGTCGGCCAGCTTGCCAATCTTCTCGTCGCTGAGGAGCGCCTTCTGCATGCGCGCGAACTCGGCGCGTTTCCTGCGCCCCCGCGTCTCGGCTTCGTCTTCCGAGTCGGACATGTCGAACGCGTTGCGCCCGGCTCGCCTGCGGAGGCCGCCGCTCATGAGGTCTTTGTAGAGCTGATTGATGTTCTTCTCGTCGTCTTTCTTGGACTTTTCGCTGGGACGCGTTAGTCGGTGGGAGTGATGGGGCAGAACAAACTTACGCATAAAAGGCGGCGATCCGGCGCTCGTCGACCTTGACGTCCGACTGATCAATCATGTCCTTGAGGTCTTCGTCTTCCTCGTCGCTGTCGTCGTCGCTGGCCCCGCCGATACCTGCGTACTCGTCTTCGGATTCGTCGGCTTGCTCCTCGACGACGTCTTTGGCCGCGCTGGTCTTCTTGCTGTAGGCTTCGAGGGCTTTCTGCTTCTTTGCGCCCTTCTGCATGGTGCGGAACGCGTCCCTGTGTTTTGGCGGCCGCTGGATATCATCGACGTCACTCAGCTCCGCGTCCGCGTTATTCAGGTCCTCCCCCACGTCAGAGAGCTCGACGGCCGCCTCTTGCCGCCCGCGCTGCAGCTTGCCAGATCTCTTCTTGACCGGCGACTCGGCGACTGACATCATCACCGTCTCGACAGTTGAGGCCGGGGCCATGACGCCAGCCGGCGATCGAGAGAAGGAGAAGCCGGCATCTTGCGTGGGCTCAGGGGCCTCGGAGAGTTGAGTCTTCGAAGGGCTTGGCCCCATCAGATCTCCAATCCCGAAGCTGAACTGGGTTTCCGCTCCAGCTTGTGACGCCTTGCGAGGCGTCGCGAACAGCTGGCTGTTGGGCACTAGCGTATCGTTCGTCTGACTGAACGCAACGTCCGGTTGAGTGTCTGGCAGGCTTCGCAGGAAGTCGAGAGAGTCTTGCTCGGCCTCTTCCTGGGTGGCTTGAGAGTCGTTCAGGTTCGCCATCGTGCCAGCGAACATCTGTGTCAGACCGGGTCCAGGGCTCGAGTGTCCGAATCCAAAGGCCGCCATTGCATCATCATGGGTTGCTTGCTGTGTTGGGGATCCGGATGTCTCGGCCTCATCGTCGCTCTCATCGTCGTCCTCGACGACTCTGCGAGCCCGTGCTGTGGTCGACTTGCGTACGGGCATACTGAGCTCATCATCCTCGTCAGCCGCTTCAGCAGGTTCGACCATCGTCACGTCTTCCGCCTCGGCGTCTTCGTCCTCCATCGGTTCGTCTTCTGACCCGGACAGCTCCAGCTCAGCCTCTTCCTCGTCTTCCTGGTCTTCGTTGTCGTCTTCAGCCGCATTCTCTTCGCCGCTGCCAACATAGTCTCCGTCATCCTCATCGCTGGATGGCAGGTCGTCGGTTTCCCCATTGGCCTTGGCTTCCTTCTTCTCCATCTTGGCCAGCTTGAGATCTTTCTGTCGCTGCTTCTCGAACCGAGCCACCAGATCCTCGACCTCCATCTGGTGCTTCTCCCGCTCTTCCTCGGTCTCGACGTAGACACCGCGGCGCTTCAGCTCTTCGATTTTCTCTTCACGTGCCTTCTGTGCTTGCTGGCGGGCACGTTGTGCGAGGGAGAAGTGCATCTCGCTGCGACTGATCGCCTTCGGGCCTTGGCGAGTCTGCTTGGTAGAAGTGAGATGGGCCAGGTGACGCAAGGTCACGAATGACTTGGACTCGTCCTCCTTTGTGCAAATTCTGTCAAACACAGCGAATCTGCTCTTTGGCGCCTCCTTTGCGTCGGAGTCAGAGTCAGACAGTTCCACCATGTCGTCTGAAGGCCGGGCAGACTGCATTTGTGCGTGCTGTACTGTCACTGGCTGTACTTGTGTCGGCCACACACGTGTAGGGAGATGTGCGAACTCTGGGGCGCGTCCCTTGCCCTTGTCTAATTTCGTAGGAACTGGTGTGGTGTCGACTTCTTTCATGGCTACTGCCTTTGGTGTTGGGGTTGCAGTCTTCACCGTGTCCTCCATCATTTCGCCCTGGCGAAGTGGGCTAGTGGGTGGTGTGTCATGCATTGCCTGAGCTTCGACATCTGATGACACAAGACCCGCAGTCTTCTCCGGTGTGGGAGGTGCTGTGGTCTCTTTCTGACCCGGCGCGGTGAACCCGAATTTGGCAAACAGATCCTTCGTTGTGTGCCTCTTCTTCGTCTTGGCCTGGTGCGTGAGCTGCATGTTACGGCTGATTCGTTGCTGGTCACGAGCCATTGCCTCCATAGCCTTCTTGCCTGCGCGTCGAGTAGGCTTGGACTGTTGTGTCAGCCGCCTGTCCACTTCGGCGTCATCGTCACTGGCCGCATCTTGCTCAGACGATCGCTTGGGTGCATTTTGCTGCGTCGGTTGAGCAGCTGCCCCCTGCTGCCGGGCAAGTCTCTCGGCTCTGATGCGCTTCACGCGCTCTTGTAGGTCGGTGGCAGACGCCTGTTGTGACGACTCATCTGCATCGGAGCCAGCTGTTTCTCGGATCGGGGACCGTTTCTTGACTGGTGACGGGCCTGGCGAGACAAAAAGGCCAGGAGACGACTGGCGTGATTGGGCGCTTGGTGACGGTGAGGCTCGTGGGCTTGGTCTTGTATTTCCTGCCAATGTGCGGGTAGCCTTTCCTACTGGCATTGACTCTTCCTCATCACTACTGATAGCCGTTGCTTGGACAAGTACCGGCTTCTGCGCCTGCTGCTGACGTGAGTCCTTCTCCGCCGCCAATCTCTGCTTCATGCGCAAGTACGCGCTCTCTGCATCAACTTCGTCCTCCTCCTCCACTTCCTCAGGTGTTGGGGTTCTGGCTTGGAGTCGCAAATCGTGTGCAGACTTGGTGTTTGTAGGCGTGTCCTCGATATCTGAAGCATCGCTGGCCGAGTCTGCGCTGCTGTCTGAAGAATCGCTGGAAGTTGGCTTTCGTAGAGCTGCTATAAGTTTTGATCGAGGTTTTGTGGGCGCAGTAGTCGCACCAGTACATATTGTGGCCATGTTCAATGTATGGGGGGGAGGGGGGTTGCAGGCGAAGGCTACGCGGGTACAGTCGAGACGAATGGACGCGACCAACTCGCGTTCGTGTGCAGGGCTGCTATGTCTGAATGTAAATGTGGCGGAAGAACAACAAGCGGGTTAAAGATTATTCTATGCTCGCTAATTATGAGTAAAGATTGGGCGGACAGCGATTAGAAGATGTTCAGCGTGCAAATGTTCGTGGTGGGGAGAACTTGAGCATCAAAGTGGTTCTACGCGAGCGCGTTCGCGTCGCATCAAAGGACGCGATTTGGGCTAGCCTTAGATGGCAAGTGCGCCTCTACGAAGTATGACCGCCAACGCAGTCGGGCCTGACCAGCGACCACCACTTGTCAATCCAAGATCATCTTCGAGAGACTCACGAAGTACACATATGGATCTGTGTAGGTGCGACCCTGTTTCTGGAAACCCAGCGACTGCCTCCTCCTTCCAAGCTGTTGTTCACTCAATGTAACGGTACTCGAGTGCTGTCATAGTTCTCGCTTTTTTTTCCGGGTACGAAGTACAGCTCAGCGCAGAGCCGTCTCTCGCCGGGCACTACGCCGGTGGGTCTCACAGGCTTCCTGCTCGTTTCGAGGCATGGGCGATCTCTGCCTGACTCGTCTCCAGCTTCACTTTCTTTCGGTCGTCTCCTCAAAGTCGTTGTTGCTGATCTCTCGCGGGCCGCGAGCGCTCCTGGAAGCTTGCATTGGAGTGTCGACAATGTCAAGTCTGACTGATGCTTTACCTCTGTGAACTGACTGTGTCCCCAGCATGCTGCCTAACTCTCGAGTTACTTTGCCTGACAACCGGATACTCACATACTCACACTATGCGCTGGTACCGGCCCTACTGTCATCCAGAAGGCCAGCAATTTTGGGCTCAGCAAGTTTCATCGACACCGCTCGTGGTGGTGCAAAACTTTGTACTATCGAATCATGTCAAGCGTTCTTGATCCCACTTGTGCAACGCTCGTATCGAAAACTCTATCTACAGACTTTGCATCGTATCCTCAATACGAACCTATGCAAATAGTCCATCCGTACAGGTGAATCTGGTCCGCGGCGTGGGACATCTGGGCACCGCCTTCCTCAATGCTGACATGGCCATTATTCGCTAGTTCTCGCTTCGTGGACGAATTTTCATGTTTCAAGCCTCTTTTCACGCTCAGACAACGGCTTCTGGGCTCTGAGGACGCTGTCCCTTTGGTGGATACAGCTCCTGTTCTGATCCAGAAATAGCACACGCCCAACAATTATCTCAGAACACTCTGAACCCCGGCTTCAAAGGCTGCTGCCAAGGACGCCCTGGTGCTGTATCGATAGCGCGAAGTAGTGGGACCAGAAGCAGATCCTCAGCAATGCGCTCCGTTGATCTGGTGTGGGAGGGCGGACATGGCAGTTCGGCGCGCACCTCCAGTATGACGACAATACGGATACTGCGAGCAGGGGGCGGCTTGCTGACTTGACAACACATCGTGAGTTCTCTTCACGTGAGGTACGGCATTTGATGAAGATCGACCTGTTGAGTTGCGCAATGAAGGGACATGCTGTTTGTAAGTTCTGGGGTACCGTCAGCAGTCGCTGCTCCAACTCCAGGTTCCAGTGCACCCTGACTTGCGGGTCTGAGCTGAGCCTCATCTGAGGTGCGTCTTCAACCACGGGCACGCGTCCTGAGACGTGTTCCCGGCCAATTACGGACTTGCGCATCGTGTCTGCGCCACCATGGTGGGGTAAGAACGGCGCCCTTAGTTCGCGAAAGCGATGCAAGGCTCCAGGGATATCCAACAGCAAGCAAGTCAAGCCGCACCTCGCAAGGCTGTGAGGAAGCTGAGGGCGTGGTACGATAATTCTTGTCGCCCAGGTTGATGGGCGACAAGAACAAAGCGTCTCTTCCGAGTTTAGTGTCGTTTCACAACGCTCGCTCAGGGGTAGGATTTGAAGAACCAGAGCCCAGCGGCGGTACCGCGGCCTTCCTGGCGATCCCTCAGGTACATTGCTCGCGTTCACCGTTGCGCGTGATGGGCCTCGAGGGTTCGCAGAGGTTCGCAGAAGGAGGATCGAGGTTCTCGAGCGACTAGAGTCTTCGTCAGAGCGGCACAGGCTTGCTGTAGAGATCTACGTACTATTTTAACGAAACTTTGCGCGGGATTGATGACTGCTTCCATGCCTGCAGCGCCAAGTGGTTTCATCCGGACCCATTAGGGCTTGTTGAAACGATCTCTCCTCTAAACAAGAGCCATCCGCCTCCTCCGCCCGGGAGATTAGACGATCAATGTCTTCCTGACGGCCTTGGTTCCGAGCTCGTCCCCGTTCGACCACTCTGACAAAACCGCCGCACCTTCTCGAACGCTTCCATTTCGCGCCCGGCTGTCCCCCTTTCGCTGCGACACCAGCACACCAACCTCGCGACGGCTCGCCTGTACCAGGTTCGGGCATGATACCGGCCTCTACGCGCGACCCTGGACAACATGGAGAACGACGACCCTCAGCTCTACCAATATGGCACGCCTCAGTCCAGCAACTCCTTCAAGCGCCCGCGCCGCAGCCTCCAGAGTTCGATGCCGTTGAGTAGCGTGTCCGAGAGCGCGACCTCGTCACCGCGAATCTCGGCCCATGGCTCGCTGAACCCCACCGTAATCGATCACATCCATGGCCTCAAGCACCTGGACGATCAACAGATCTTGCTGCTGTTGCAGGCGGCACGAAATGGAGGTTCGCGTCACATGCCCGCCGTCGCGTCAGCTCGTTCAGCTCACACGTATACAGACGGCATGCGGGTCCCCGACCGATCATCCATGATGTCGACATCTACACTAGGCAGCTGCGCGTCATCCTACTTGAGTGTACCTTCTAGCAGAGTGCCAAGCATGATGTCGGACCCTCGCTCATCGATCGCCTCGACCGACTCTTCCTTCACCCACTATAGCGCCGCCTCCTCTCGCATGTCCACAGCTTCCTCCCGTCTTTCCACCATTTCTACCGCATCGACACCGGCACCGAAGAACTTTGCCTGCACCTTTTGCGACAAGGCTCTCAAGTCGAAGCCATATTGGAAGTCACACGAGGAGGAGTTCCATGAGCAGCGGTTGACATGGCGCTGTCCGGATTGCGAGCAGATCTTTCACGCTGGCAAGCGCTTCCGCGAGCACCACACAAAACTTCACGTACGTAATGTCCTGCTGCACCCAGCGTTGTCATACTGACCGTAATTAGGGCTGTGAGCACTGCAAACAACCAAGGGAGAGCGGTCAGCCCACTAGCAGGAAGGCTTCGCCCTGCGTCAAGAAGTATGAGATTGTCATGCACGACAAGGATGCTTGGGGCTGCGGCTTCTGTGCAACCCTATTAACTACATGGGAAGAGAGATGCGAACACATAGCATTACATTTCGAAGAGAAGGGGGGAGCAAAGTGGAACTTCACCAACGTCATCCTTGGACTGCTGAAGCAATCTGATGCTGCAAACGCGTGGAACAACCTCCTGACACAACGCCACGGGGACGAGCAAAACTGGCCCAAGCTGTCATGGGAATCGAAGAAGTGCAACCGTCTGCGATACAAATTGGAGACGAAATGGCACACCAGTGCCTTCGACATGGAGAAGCTGGTACAAGATACCTACGACCTTGCCGAGATCGAACCAAAAGATGCTGTCGACTCCGCCCCCGAGATGACGCCTGACGTGTCTGAAGCCGACAACTCTGCACATAGCGAGATTGTCGAGTTCAAGCTCGAGACGTCAGACTTTGGAAACGATGCAAGGCTACCGAGCTCGCGTGGCGTCCCACAGGATCAGCACATGATGGATCTAGATCCTGTAGAACCTCAGCAGGTCTTGCATCATCAGCAGTCCTTCCAGCAGAGCCAGTGGCCCGTCAGTGCCGACATGTCGCAAGCTCACCTGACCACAGACACCAACATGGGAGCCTATGGAGGTTACAACCCAAGCATGGCGACCATGTCAGCGTCCTTCACGCAACCGATACCGCAACAAAGCTTTCACCAGCAACAAACGTGGCCCAACACTGATTTCGTCGCGACCACTGATCTCATCAACTTCCAACAGCCGACATCGTACATGACCTATACGCAGCCGAAGGAAGTCGTGTCTGTCCCAACCTCACAGTATGCCAATTTCGCGCACTACCCGCAACAACAGCAACAACCCCAACAACGGCAGAGCGTGCCTCCCAATTTCATGCAACATTCCGAAAGCCAGCCCTCTTCTCGAAAATACGTTCCCAAGCTGGTCAACATATCAAATTCGAGCCACCGAGCCATGCACCCGCAGCAACAGCAACAACAGCAGCAGCAGCCGCCTGCGCCTCCTCCCAAAGATGAGTTACAAGGGAATCGTTTCTCGAGAATGATTATGCGAAGGAAGCCGAGCAATATATCACAACACAGTGGAAACAGGGACACCATGAGCTGGAACAACGAGATGAACTGGGGCTGAGCTCATGGTTCCCACAATGCGTTTCCCACACATCACACCCACACCTCACTGAGAAAGTGATTCCGAACCTCGCGCCAGCGCCGGCACGCTCACCACCGTGCCGTGCCGAGCTGAGCGAGCCACACGTCACCACAACGGAGCTGTACTTGTTGAAATTTCCTATCGTCCCTGAGTTTGGAAGCAAGGTATACCCATAATGTAGCGTTGATTACGGTTTCCATATCATCATGTTTAGGTCTGCTCAAAAGAGTTTTTCCTTCATGTTACCGCAGTGTCTGCGCGTCATATTCCCTAGGACTGTACACAACATCTCATTTCACGTAGCGTCTGGAGTAATTGACACAATGAGGAAGGATGGTTTGGAGTTCGAATGCGAAGCCTATAGATGGTGAACAGTACCCCGAATGTTTCCCAAATAATGTAACATCATTGGCTCATCGACATATTCAATATCTCTCACACTTGCGTTGAGAGCAAGCGTCTTACCAATCTGATGCAAGTCCCCACCGCTTCCGCGGAGCTGATGCCGCCTTCAGCGCGCAACATCGCGCTCTGCCTCCCCGCGCCCGGGCCATGCGTCATCTTTCCAGAGATCGCCCCCAAACATAAACTCACAAATTCCTCTTGTAACGTTAGCCGGAAGGGCGTGCCATTGACATTCGTGGTCTGGACTTACACAAACTTTCTGTCAGCAAGGCAGCACATACCTGAGAATACGAATACTACTCTGCAATATCGATTGAGGCTCTGGACCTCGTCCTCGTCACATTGCCGCGCCTGCAACTGTTTGCATTCCTCTAGACTCTAAAAACGTGAATCAAGGATACCACGTTACCACCCGCACAACACGTTCAGGCTCCCTTCCGGGGACCACCGACAATATGGCGCAGTCGCAAGCCACGCAATTGGCTATCGTCCTTTCCGCCTTCTTTTTACCAGTATTGACCTACCTATACTTCACTGGATACTTCACGAAAGTGCTACCAAAGAAGAACAATGCCGGACCGCTTCCTCCGCCGACAGAAATCACCGCTCTGTACATCCATCCAATCAAGTCATGTCATGGCATCAAAGTGCAGTCAGCGAAGGTGCTCCCTACAGGGCTTGATCTTGGTACGTCGAAACAAGCGCCCAACTGGCAGTCCAATTATCTAATCCTGCACCAGATCGTCAATGGATGTGGGTCACATCAGAAGACTACGAGTTTCTCACGATCCGACAAAATGCTAAAATGACCCTGATCCGCCCCTCCTACGACGCAGCAACAGACACCCTCACCGTCACAGCGCCCGCGCCAAACTCCGTCGATGAGAAACTCGAATTCAGCATTCCCGCGCACCCGACCGCTGAGTGGCTGGACTCCAACACCGCCTCTCACGATGCCAAGATCTGGAACCAATGGACATCCACGTGCGTTTACTCGCCCACTCTAACTGAATCCTTCAACGCCTTCTTCGGCAAGGAAGTGCGTCTCGTGTACAAGCCTCCTCAGTCTTCGCAGCCGCGCGAACTGCGTTCAAATGGCGCTCCAGATGTACTGGGCCGGGAAGCATCAACATGTTTCCCTGACCTGATGCCGCTGCTCGTGGGCAACCGGTCCAGCATCGACGAACTCAACACGCGCATCCGCACCGCCGAGAACGGCTCTCTCGCACCGCTCGACGTCTCGCGCTTCCGGCCGAACATCCTGGTGCGTGGCCAGGCCTCGACACCGTGGGACGAAGACCGGTGGAAAACGCTGCGCATCACGAGCGCGGGCAAGACGGTGACGACTCTAGATGTCACGCAGCGCTGTGCGCGGTGCCATGTGCCAAATGTGGATCCCGAGACGGCGGAGGAGCATAAGCAGCAGCCGTGGGATACGCTGATGAAGTATCGCAGGATTGACGAGGGGATTACGTACAAGCCTTGTTATGGGATGTTGTGTGTGCCGCGCGAGACGGGGGTGGTTAGGGTTGGAGATGTGCTGGAGGTTACGGAGGTTACGGATCAGCATCGGTATATTGCTGGGTTTTAGGTGTGGGAAGATATTTGCTGGTTGACTTGGATGATATGGGCTGATCTGAATCATTGTGAAGCATACAAAATACCTGCAGTGACGCAACTGTTGATAACAACCGTGATGCACGCGCAGAGTTTTCATTTTATCTGTATATATTAAACTCACCCCTCGAGCTTCGCAGGCGGCGCGTCGTCCTCCGATAACTTCGGCTGCGGGTCCGCCAACCCAATCTTGCCATGCTTATCATACACGATCTCCCTGATCTTGACACACCTCAGATGATTCCTTCCACCACTGAGCGTACTGTCATGGTAGAACAGGTACCACTTCCCCTTGAACTCTGCGATACTGTGATGCGTCGTCCACCCAACCACGGGCTCCAGAATCCTGCCGCCGTACGTGAAGGGCCCAACAGGGCTATCTCCAACCGCATAGCATAGGAAGTGTGAGTCGCCCGTGCTGTAGCTGAAATAGTACTTGCCGTTGTACTTGTGCAGCCAAGCAGCTTCGAAGAACCGCCTGTCGTGGTCCGTAGCTTGAATAGGCTTCTGCGTTTCGGGATCGAGGATCAGGACGTCGGTGACTTCGGATGCGAATTGCGTCATGTCATCTGTGAGCTTGCCGACCTTTGCGCTCAGCGCGTCGCCGCTTGTGGGCTCCTCGCCCGACTTGTCAAATTTGCCCGTCGCCCAGTTCTGCAGCTGGCCGCCCCAGATTCCGCCAAAGAAGAGGTATGCTGAGCCATCATCGTCAACGAATGTCGCGGGGTCAATGCTGAAGCTACCCTTGATGTAGTCGGGCTCTGGCGTGAAAGGGCCCTCGGGCTTGTCGCCGACTGCGACGCCGACGCGGAAGATGCCCTCCTTGTCGCGTGCAGGGAAATAGAGGTAGTATTTCCCGTTCTTGGTTGCTGCATCAGGTGCCCAGAGCTGCTTGGAGACCCATGGAACGTCTTCTTGCTTGAGAACTACACCGTGGTCTGTGACGGGGCCGCCGACAGTGTCCATGCTGAAGACGTGGTAATCGGCCATGTCGTATTGGTCGCCATTGTCGTTGTCTTTGATGTCTGTCTCGCGGTCGTGAGAGGGGTAGATGTAGAGCTTGCCATTGAAGACGTGCGCCGACGGATCAGCAGTGTAGACGTGGGTCACAATGGGTTCTTTGTCAGCCATGGTCGCGGTGATAGAGGTATTAAATGTGTGTATTTGGTAGTTGAGCCGTCGCGTCTATCTTTTCACGCGTAGGCATCGCGCATACTTATGTGGAGGGGTAGGTACTGCCCGCATGACGGCACAGCTACCCTGTTTAACCGCCGGCTTAGTTTGTGGGGCTTGGAGCGGTCGCGTTGCTGCTGAAATGAGATCAGTCGAGTGCTCGGTTGAGGGTGAACTATTGAAGGTGGTTGCGGGTCTCTTTAGCCGGCGATTCTTCCGCTCAACACATCGGGCTGACACAGGCGGCGGAGGACATTCACGGCGGAGCACAAGGATTTCACCGACAATCATGGCGGAACTAATGCGGCCAGGAGAGAATGATGGGCTTGCCGAGTTGCTTCTGTCGTTGACATGCGCCAGCACGTGCCTGCCATCACCGCATCGCTGACCAAGGAACCATGGTCTGGCTTCGAATTCCCTCATCAGCACACCAGGACACTCATTGCCATCACCTTTCGATGGAAGACGTTGACCATCTCAACATCAATCCTCACTTGCCCCGTCTTTCTCAGAATTTCCTCGGCCATCGGCGCCGCCCCCTTCCTCCTCTTGATCCTTTTTATGCTTTTCTTCACCTTCACGAGTTCCCTCCCTTTTGAATCCGACCTTGACGGCGGGATTTCGGTTCTCTACTTCACAGATAATGTTATTCAAGCACATTGCATAAATCAGCGAGATCTGCGATTTGCTGAAGTCCAAGGCTGATCGACCGCCGAGTTTACTTATGTTTGCTCTTTTTGATCATATCTGACGAGAGTGTCTTACTTGCACATACCGTAAGTGACCGAGATAGTGGTGTTTCGATGGTGTTCAAGGGCCATTGTTGTTACGTGCGAAGTTCTGCTGTTCAGTAGACTCACAAGTACATACAACAAGCAGACAAAGGTCTTAAAAATATCAGCTTTCAAGGTAAAAACCGAGCTCGTCGACGTTGTATGACCCTGAATTTACGAACCAAGGTAGACGAGGACCCTGGTCGGACTTGAATCATAGTCGACTTCCTCCAACCAACAGCTTCACAGCGCAAAGAATAGACACCATGGCTAGATCAGATATTCGTGTATTTCACACCGTGGGAAGTACGTACGCAGTATCTATATGGTGGGGAGTGATGCGGGCCTTCACTGAATTTTGGGTTGGCATCATAAGGCGGTTACACAAGAGACTCTTTTTCACTAGCCAGCAACCAGTACAGTTCAAAGGTTTTGAATTACGGTTCACCCGAGCCTAAGAGAATAACAAGCTGTATTTGAATCCCCAAGATTTGGCCTGCACTGTGCATCCACGACACTACCATCCAACTTCAGCCAAGCACACATACAGGAAAACAACATCGACTCCCTCCACGTTCTATCATCCACCATGAAACCACAACAGCGAAGCACCCGTGGCTGGAAAGCCTGTAGCCCAAATCAACCACCCGCAAGAACATCGAAGGTCACCAAACCGGAGGTCACCAAGCCCAAAGTTAACAAGATATCCAACCCGCACGGCCCCAGCAAGCTCAGTATCGAGTACATCGCCGAAGCGGAGCGGCCAGTCCAAACTAAAACACCACCAAGCTCATCACCAAGGAGCAGTGAGCGCACCATGTCACTTCACGACAGTGAAGCTACACTTTCGCCCGAGCCTCGCTCAGGGCAAAATGGTCCAGAGACCTTCAGGAGTAGTCAGGACCTCGGGGTGTATGATGCTGCGCACGCACTCTTCAATATGAGGGGACCATCTCATCAGAGAGTGAAGAGTACGTTGAATGCCTCCACAGCTTCGAAAGAGAGTGTCACTAACCCGCCGTCAGGGATCGAGATAGAGACTTCTCGTGGAGAAGTCGAGATGCAGAGTCCCAGTGAGCGAGAAGCAGTTGCTGTGGAAGCTTTGGGCAGCTTGAAGTATGCTGTGCCGACGAATTCGGCGTGGGTGGCTGCTGCGTTCCGGCTGCTGCCCAGTCTGCCCTGCGTGAACAGGCGTTCCGTTGGCTGTGGGGCTTGATGACGATACTGATCTGAAGACTCCCAGACCAGTCTTTAGAGCTGTGTACATCTGATATGGAGGAATGAATAATTCGAGATAATCAATGGCATTGCATTGTCTGATCGGCGGCCTGTACCAGCGTACGATTGTTGTTTTCAATCACTGAATACCTCAGGCTGGAGATACGAAGGTCTCCAGTGCTATTAATTCGGTTCGGTCACATCGTGACTATGAGACGCTTGAGGTAGTCATGATGTGGCCAAACCATCTCACTGTATGAGCGCTGACTGAATTCTGAAGTCATTCTTAAACTAACCCTGAGTTGTTATTGAATCTAGAAATTGAAAGTAAAAATGAGGGTCAGCACCTCCTCGCTCCCAATTCAGAGCAGCCACAACATGCCAGCTATTTACGTGTATCAGAAAAACAACTCAACATAACTTGTACACCAAGCCCGCCAATTTGCAGCGTCACTGTCGAAGTCTCCACACCCCCCATCGCTCCTTCCATTCACTGAATACCTCCAGTCCTCTCCTACTACCCAGCCTTAAACGCCTTCAACATCGCCCCCATAGTCTTCATCCTCTTCCTTCTCCTCTCAAGACCCTCTCTATACACAACCTCGTTCCTCGAACTCTCCCTGAGCTGACTCTCCTCCACCCACGCCTCCCACTCCAGTGTATGAACCTTACCCTGGCTATCAACCCACACCCTCCGCTCCTTCGCCCGGTAGCCATGAAGTCCGAATGCATCCAGCCGTCCCTGACGGCGCTCGACAAAGGGAGTATACAGCTCACCCAACGTTATGGGGTGGACAGCTGCGTAGTGCAGCATGCACAACGATAGCACTGCGTCCTTTTCTTCTGGGGCCAGCGCGCTGTCGGGGGGCTCCTCTGACGCTGTTCTGGAGGTAGTCGGCGTATGGTCCGCTGAGAGGGTGACGTCGCTGTCGTTCCCTGGGAGTGTCTCTGCACTGTCCTGTCTTCCAGCTTGCACGGGTGCTGACGGCCTGGATGCCGTCGCGGTGCTTTGGAGGGCTGTGCTGGCCCACCTTTCTCCGCATTTTCCGCCCGAAGAATAGGCTCCTCGTCTAGTCTGGTGCGGCTGGGTCTTATTGTTTTTGGGGAGTTGACCATGCACGGCCACCTGTAGGCATGGTGGAAGGGGACTTTGCCATTTTTCTTGCTCTTCAAAATAAAGCTGTGTGGGCAGAGGTTTTGACTTCTCGATCTTTGACCCAGTGGGAATGCGGACTCGACTGCTCTTTCTGACAGGTTCCATAATGTGCGATTGGAAGTTGAAGCTGATTGTGGAAGCCAATATGCTTTGGATATCTTTTTTCCTGGATACGAGTTGTAGAAAACTCCATGGCGCAGCCCACTCTTCGTATATGTTTGGTTGGAAAAACTCATGAGATTGAACTGCAGTCGAAGTCGTTGAACCAAATTTGCTGAACCAGTCACTGAAGACATGGCGTGGGAGGTCTGGTGAAGGGTCTGGTGAAGGGTCTAAGGAAATCCAGGGTCTCTTACAGTCGCAGGCAACAGTCAAAGCAGCCGAAAAATTATTGGGGTATGCCAGGGACTAGTAACATCCGGAAAGTATACTGAGGGACTGATAGCAGACGCAGTTCGAAGGGTCCGAGGATGGCCTAACGGCCACCAGGGTTCGTGAGACTCTCATGCAGTAGATATAGCAACATACTTAGCGCGAGAGGCTGATCAGTGGTGCATCGGATGCAGTTAATGAGAACAGCCGTTGCTTTTGTATCTATCTGGAATCCCATACTATAGACGTCAACAGGTACCATAGACACATGCGATCATTCAATCATTTTGCTCGCCCAAGGCAGCTATACGCTGAGCTCCGCAACACCAGCCTTATCAACGTACTCCCTGTATGACTGCAGCGCCTTCTCCAGCACACCGCCCTGTCCACAGAACTTATCCACGATCTCAGAGCTACGACCAGTGTACAAACTCGCATCCAGCATGTTATCCAAATCACCCCAGATCGGCTTGAAGAACTCCGTCTGACGGATCCTTTCGACAAGATCATTCTGGCCACCCTCGTTCTTGACGTTGTAACCCGCCTGGTGCGACAGAACACGAATCTGCTCGTGCGCCTCCTGCCTTGACTCACCCTTGGCGACGAGCTTCATGATGATGCTCTCGGTGATCATGAAGGGCAGCTCTTCCTGGACGCGCGCGTTGACGCGCTTGGGGTATACGACAAGTCCGGATGTGACGTTGTCGAGGGAGAGAAGGATGGCGTCGGCCAACAGGAACATTTCGGGAATGTCGATGCGGCGGATGGCGCTGTCATCGAGCGTGCGCTCCATCCACTGGTCCGCAAGGGTGTTGGCGAAGGATGCGGGCTTGGACATCAGCTCGCGGGACAAGGCATAGACGCGCTCGGAGCGCATGGGGTTGCGCTTGTAGGCCATGGCGGAGGAGCCAATTTGGTCCTTCTCGAAGGGCTCCTCGAGCTCCTTCCATGCAGCCAGGTGACGGATATCACCGGTAATCTTCTGGGCGGAGGAACCGAGTCCGGCGATGGCGTTGGCGATCAGCTGGTCGACCTTGCGAGTGTAGGTCTGTGTTGAGACAGAGTAGCAGCTCTTGAAGCCGGCCTTCTCGCAGAGCTTCTCGTTCAGCTGGTCGCACTTCTGCGAGTCGTTGTTGAAGATCTCGAGGAAAGATGCCTGGGTTCCGGTTGTGCCCTGAGCACCGCGGAATTGGAGACCCTCCTTGACGTGCTCGATGGCCTCAAGATCCATGAGGAGGTCCTGCGCCCACTGGGCCGCTCGCTTACCGACGGTAATCAGTTGAGCGGGCTGCAAGTGGGTGTAGGCCAGAGTAGGCTCAGACTTCCACTGCAGGGCGAACTTGGAGAGGTTGTCAATGACCTTGGCGAGCTTAGGAAGGAGCAGGCTCATGGCATCACGCATCAGCACAAGCTCAGCGTTATCAGTCACATAGCAGCTTGTTGCCTAAGTAATATGTTAGCTGGGCTCCTTCGAGATTTGACCCAATTCTCTTACGCCGTAGTGAATGATACCCGCTGCCTTCGGCGCGACCTCGCCGAACGCGTGTACGTGAGCCATGACATCGTGTCTCCTCCTCTTCTCCTCAACTCTCGCAACCTCGAAGTCGCTGTCAGAAACGATCAGGTGGTCGCGCATCTGCTGCAGAGCCTCATCCGAGATGTTCTCGATTCCAAGCTCCTTCTCTGACTCAGCGAGCCACAGCCAGAGCTTTCTCCACGTGCTGTGACGGCTGCGCTGGCTGAAAAGTTGCGACATCTCCTTGGAGCAGTACCGCCCTGTCAGAGATGTCTGGTAGGTGTCGAAGATCGAGTTGCCGATTTGCTGCTTCATGCTGTCGATTTGGCGCTGGAGGTCCAGGGCTGCGTCTTGGTCGTATGCGAGCTTAGGCTCTGTGGAGGGGATCGAGGGGACAGACATTGTTAGTGATCACTCAGCGGTGGCAGTAATCAGTCGTCTGGTCTTCAATCACTGCCTGCCTCTTGTTACAATTAAGTCAAGGCGATGTAAAGGGAATGGGTATCACGAGCTTGGGATTATGGTTGACTGGGTCGTCCAGTTCCTTTTCTACCCGAACCAACATCTTGCGTCACAGGACTCCGATAAATTTGTGGCCAAGACCCCACATTTTTGTTTGCGCCACAAATCGGCGCGCCCAAGAGCGTTTCGACGACTGATTTCGGTTGACACCTGCTTGCCGATCATTGAGGCTGAACATTAGGCCGCAGAAATTTCTCCGCGGTGACTACTTGTTGGCTTGTGACCATGGCGGGGTGATGCCACTACGACTGTATATTGAACCTTGAAGCTCAACACACGATGTGGTTCAAGTTCGGCCACTGAACGGTCGGTCGCTATTCTTCCGTACGCATGATCGTTATTATTTGCGATTCGAGAACTCGTCTCGTCGCAACTGTGCGGGCTGCATAACCTGCCATATCCCACGAAGTGCACCGACTAACCAAATTACGCCGAACTTCGGTAAGGTTCCGTGGGATGCCTGGCGCGTTCTGACAATGCGCGTAAACCCAACAACTAATTCACTGCCAAAGAGAGCAATTGCAGCTTACGACTATGTGGCATAGTCGAGAAGGCCAGAACTTGTAGTATCTCGATACCCGCTTTTCCTCCGCAAAGACTGCCTGAACGCCCAACATCGCGGCCGCGTTCAACCGTGCTATCTCCACATCTCGCCTCCGAGACTCCAGCGCGGAGCCCCAAGGGCGTGCTTACAGCGACGGACCTTTCCAGACATCCCTGTTGATTTTGAACAAATTGCTCTGCTTGTGTGGGAGGCTGACTTCGCGCTCCTTGTAGAAACCAGATTCTTGGAGGTACTTCGCCAGTCTTCTGCTGTTAGTACGAGACTTTGAAGGTGCGTTACTCGACTTACTTCTCGTTATCCACTCGCGGCTCGAGCATCACTCTTTCTGTGCGGTTATCCGCCAACCAGCAGTAGTGAACGAGTGCGCTGATCCAGAGTCTGACTCTGTGCGCGCCTCTGAACTCTTGCTCGCCGATCAAACAGTGAAAGCCTCGATCGTAGTCGCCCACATTAGGTACGTATTTGCCCAGATTATCCTCCTTGACCCAGTAGATTTCAAAGTAGCCAAACGGCTTGCCGTCCCAGCAGCCTATGACAGGGAAGGAGTTCTTGGACTTCAGGCCGTTCCGCAGGAACTCCGCCTGGTGTTCCCGTGGCCCTGCCTCGCCCCAAAAGTGCGACACTCGAGGGTCGTTCATCCACTTGTGCAGGTATTCAGAGTCGCACATATCAACCTTTAGCGACTCCATTGTTGACACGATCGATTCGGCTGGCAACTGCCCGCTGAGACGGTGCGAAGCGTTTTCGGCAGAGGAGATGGGGCCGCGATGTCGCAGCGGCTTCGACGAGATGGACGCAACGCGGAAGGAGAGGTATTGCCCGACGCTGGGGATGTAGCGCGTGTATAGAACCTCGCCTTGTCGTGGAGGCTTCGGGCGTATAGGGTGTCGAACGTGGTTCGAGATGACATACTGGGTCGGCGGCGGCGGATAATAGGTCGGCAGGTGCGAGCTGGAGTGAAACGGTCCAGGTGCGGTGGGTGACCACAGGCCTGGTGACGTCTGATCGAGCTGATGTTCCTTCTTGTCTTCGCCTTTACCCACCGGCGACGAGGGCCGTGAGGGGTATGGCGAGCCCGATGGGAACGGCGAGTTAGCCATGGGCGAGAGAGTGAACAGGTAAATGCGCGGATCAAGCTGCCAGAAGCTCCTGCGACTGACGAACATTTGCGTCCAGCCTTCATGCGCACACTCCTCTTGAGCGCAGCCCACTGTTGAGTCCTCACTGGCGATCAGTCCCATGCGCTCGAGCTTGGGCAAAACGACCTTGCCCTTGAAGATGCCCTCGCGATTGATGCTGATCCTCCACTCGCCCTTTGGCTTACCGGAGTCTGCCGTATTCTTTGACAATGCGTTCGTGACTTGCAGTGTTGGTTCTCGCTGGTGGAAGTACCAGTACAGGGTCGCCCAGAGCATCATGGCGATATGGCGCGTCGGCGACGCTGCAGCCCTGAACTCATTGCTGCTAGGGTTTGACACGGAGGAGATGTAGAGGTGGTCGCCGGTCAGCGTGGGTCGCTTGTACCGGTGTACGTGTCGAGGGAGTCCGGTCTGCTCGGTTTTCTCATCTTGCTCTGCCTCTGCGGGGTCGATATCATCCTCTGAGTTCAGTACGACAGTCCAGCCAGGAGGAAATGGCGAGTGGGAATTGAGCATGTCATTGGCCTTGAAGAAAAGTCCGCCAAATACTGGCGACACAGCCAGGTTCTGGCCATTGGGCAGGTGAACAACGTTCGCTGGAGCCATTGACGTTGGTGGGGTAGCTTGCGCTCGTAGTTGAAGAAGAGATGGCGACAGCAATCAGAACAAAGACGACTTCAACACCGCAGCCACCAGCCCATCGCGTGAGTATTCGATCTGCAGGTACTCGGATACGAACACGTCAACATATCTCACCACGCGAGCTGTCAGAATCTGCTGCCCAGATAGAGAGCGTCCGAGAACGGCCGCGGCGGGTGAACTCGCGGGGCGCCCAGTCTCGTCCATCACGATAGCTCTCCTGACACTCCAAGCTAGGCTGGAGGCTGTCAGACGCGTCTCTTCATGTCTTCCGTTGAAGCACCCATTTGATTAATACATCGTACAGCATCATCGCCATGGTTGTTTTGGGGAAGCTGACTTGCTCGCCCTGTCATTGGCTGGCGGATTGCTCCTGCCGAAGAGCTCTGACGTTCGGGATGACGAAAGAGCCGTGATTAACTGAATAGTCGACCCCGACAGTCAAACCTCTCACCCAACAGTCCTCACCACACCCAATTGATCATCCACACATCAATTCCAGCCACCATGAACTCGACCATTCTCCGTACCACTGTAGCACGCTCTGTGCTCCGCGCTGCCACTAAGAGCTCTGCTCGCGCCGGCGTCGCAACCACCTTTGTGCGTGGAAAGGCTACTCTGCCCGACCTTGCCTGTATGTTTGGCAGGCAGCTCTAGTCCGATTACTGCAGCTGACCATCACACATAGACGACTACGGCGCCCTCGAACCCAACATCTCCGGCAAGATCATGGAGCTCCACCACAAGAACCACCACAACACCTACGTGACTTCATACAACAACTTCAGCGAGCAGATCGCCGAGGCCAAGGCCAAGAACGATATCAAGGCTCAGATTGCTCTGCAGCCCATGATCAACTTCCACGGTGGAGGTCACGTCAACCACTCTCTTTTCTGGGAGAACCTGGCACCTACCTCGCAGGGTGGTGGTGAGCCTCCATCCGGCGCTCTTGCTGCGGCCATCAACGACTCCTACGGTGGTCTCGACCAATTCAAGGAGAAGTTCAACACCGCATTGGCTGGCATTCAGGGATCCGGATGGGCGTGGTTGGTTCAGGACACACAGACTGGTGCCATTCAAATCAAGACATACGCGAACCAGGACCCCGTTGTAGGACAGTTCAAGCCAATCCTTGGTGTTGATGCGTGGGAGCACGCCTACTACCTTGACTACCAGAACCGCAAGGCGGAGTACTTTAAGGCTATTTGGAACGTCATCAACTGGAAGGCGGCTGAGAAGAGATTCCAGTAAATGACTAGACGACTGTAGGATAGATGACGCAATTGAATAGCAATTTCAAGCGAACAATGCCGTGTAGCCTTGCACCCTTTGACAATTGGCCTCCGCGTCGAACATCGATCTGTCTGAATAGCGTGTGTTCAAAAGCCTATCCGTCATGGCCACTGTATGCCGACGCCTTATACTGTCACAAATATTACAACTTCTACGCGATATTCGATGACCAGTCTTCCACGTGTGAACGTGTGAAACTTAGTCAGTTCTGAGGGTGCTTATGAAGGCGGAGGTAACTCGGCGTTGCAGGGTCTGGGATTGTGGCGCGACCCGGCGCCAGAGCATCTCCATCAACGTTCGCTCTCTGCAGCTCCACATCATGCCACAATCATTTGCGAAGCATCGACATCCTGCCAATGCTAGCTAAGCACGGCTTACAGCCCGCGATGCCAAGCTGCAGAGTTTTGCTTGACGTGCAGGGAGCACGAAACATCAGCGAATCATCCTGGTCTAATCTAATCTGATGGGATCTAATCCGATGATCACCTCCCACATTGATCATGTCCGACACCTCTCCGAGACCTCTTCTCCGTCGTCACGGCATACGCAATAGGCCAAAAGCACTGATGACACGATGTAACCCTTCTCAACATTGGCGGCTTATCCTCAATGCTTGTCATACACTTCAAGAGGGGAAGTACTGCAAGTATCTAGCAACAGTCTCGAGCTGACACAACGCTCACCTCACACTAAAGATGGCGCTGTTGGACTTTCTTTCGTCGCAAAATCTGGAAACGCTGGGTACGCTGCTCAGATGGGAACTACTGGTTTTCGCTGCGATCCCCCTCGCCTTAGCCTACTACCTTCGAAGATCCCAAGCCAAACCGCTGGAGCTGAAGCAGTACTCACACTTCCCTCAGCCTGAGCCAGCGGACCCTGTACGAGGTCATTGGCCATGGATCGAGAAAGCTGCTGGGGAGGGCGACCCTCGACGCCAGTTTGACGAGATGCTATACGAGCAAGCCGAGAAGCTAGGTTTCCCTCCGGTCCTGCTCGTGGACTGGCGTCCGATCGAGAAGTTCCCGATCTTGTTCGTCTTGGACAATGAAGTTGCGGAACAGGTTACCAAGCCAAACAAGTCGTTCAGGACCAGCATGCCCAAGCACCCGGCTATCCAGCAGTTGGCCCCCCTGGTTGGCGCGAGATCTCTGGTCACAACAGATGTAAGCTCACTGTTCGGTAACTTTAGAAGTGTACAAGTTGATGGCTGTGTGTAGGGAGACGAGTGGAATGCTCTATACAAGCGAATTCGACCTGGCTTTCAACCAAATCATCTGCTTGGCTTGGTCAACGTCATTGTTGACAAGACTGAGACGTTCGTTGAACTCATGGAACAAGAAGCTGCAGCTGGCGAGACCTTCCGTCTTGAGTCGTACACTACGAATCTTGTCTTTGACATCATTGGCATTGTAACGTTTGACATGGATCTCAACGCGCAGATCGACGGAAAGCAATCCGAGGTTCTCTTGACTTACCGGGCACTCTCGCAGGCCTTCAACAAACGCCCATTCGGCGGTGTAGGATGGCGCGACTACTTCTCTGCAAACGAGCGTGAGATTCGGTCGAAGGACAAGAGACTTGACAGCATTCTCAAGGCTGAGATCAAGAGGCAGCACAAATCCTTGCTTTCCGGTAGCACTGATACCAAGACCAAGAACAAAAGCGTAGCAACCCTCAGTCTTCACGGTATCGATAAGTTGACACCTCAGGTCCTCCAGCAGACGAGCGATACACTACGCGGCTTTCTCTTCGCTGGGCACGACACAACCTCGATTCTCCTGCAGTGGGCTTTCTACGAGTTGCACATACATCCGTCTGCCGCACAGACCTTGAGTGAAGAACTCGATTCTGTCTTTGGTTCTGACACCCACCACTCTACTGTTGCCAATGCACTGCGAGGAGCGGATGCTGGAATTCTTCTCAACAAACTACACTACACAGACGCCTTGATCAAGGAAACACTACGCTTGCATCCACCGGGCACGACCGCGCGCGTAGCACCTGCTGCATCGAACACTACACTCACCCTGCCCGATGGCGATACGCTGTGTATCGACGGCATTTGCGTGACACCACGCGCATACACCATCCAACGCCATCCCAAGACCTTCGGTGACACAAGAAACGACTTCAAACCCGAGCGCTGGATCGGTGAAGAGGGAAAGAAGATCCCTGAAAGCGCTTTCAGACCGTACGAGCGCGGGCCACGTCGATGCACTGGGTCTGAACTCGCAAACCTCGAGACCAAAATCATCATTGCTTGTGCGGCGCGGCACTTTGACTTTGTTAAGCAAGGACTGGGTGAGCTAGATCTGGATGAGAAGGGCAAGGTGCAGGTTGATAAAAAGGGTAGGGCGAAGACGAAGGGAATCATGTTTAGCACGCATCAGGTGACTGCAAAGCCGGTGGATGGGATGGAGATCAAGGTTCAGGTCAAGGGATCAGGTTAGATGTGTATAGATAAAGGATTGCTATGATGAGTTCTGCGCAGATACACGCGTGGTAAACGAAGGTTTGTAGAGTCAGAAGACTATGACATGGGGGCCTGCTCATGCTCAAATATCTCCAGCCCTCTTGAATCGACCCAAGCCGTCTAAGGGGTCCAGTTATCCTTATGTTCGGATCCTCCATTGTCTCCAGCACCCCAAATAGTCATCATTGGGCGACTAAATACTGGAAGGTCGTCTACGATATCGCGAATTACATTCTGTGCAGCTGCGGCTGCCGCAAAATTTGTCAATCCTGCCGTCTGTCCTCCCTTGTGCGAATTTGTCGGTGCGGACTTCGCAGGTATGTCTCATAATATTAAACAATGGTTCAAACAAACTCATACATTCCCACAGGCCTATACTTCTATCCTCCTACATTCTTCAACATTTCGACGGCATGGGGCCAACGCCCGAAGCATCAGAGCAGAAATGTGCTCGTTGGCTTCGTGTTTTCAAGGAGAAGTCAAGGCTCATGCGGTTTGTGAAAACGGACCTAGAGGGCAAGAAATCAACCACTCACTTCGGTGAATTACTGACGTCGTCGAACTAGAAGAGCGCAGCCATGATACCGGCAAAAGCGCACTTCGAATATTCAGAAGCAGGGGTTCATCACACATTAGAAGCATCGCTAGATTTGTTGAGAGGAGGCGAGAGACACATAGCTGGTCTTCAGTGATGCTTTTAGAACACGAGTTGGACTGGAGACGCACACAGCAGCTCTAATAAAACTGGTTTAGGCATTGCGATGGGCAGGGGTGTTTATTATTTCCATACTCTTGACTTGATGTTGCTTTGGGAAGAGGAGGGGGCTGTGGGCTACGGCTGCGCGTGTTCTGGGCACGGTGGCGGAAGGCACACATGAACACGGCTGCTCGGTGTTTTTGGTTTCGTGGGAAGACGAATACTGTAAGGAGTGTATCTTGGTATGTGACTTGGTATATACCTCTAGATCTCTATAGCTGTATCAACGGTACGTGACGCTACAAACGGAGACTCATGGTCGTTCTCCATCGTTCGCCCGTTGAGTACCTGAGACTCAACCTTTCGCCTTCCGTTTACTTCGAGCATTTCTGCGTATCCAGGAACTTTGCAATGCTGGCAGCCGTGGCGTTGTGCATCGGGAAAGTTGGATGCAGCGAGTTGAGCCACAAGTACTCGTTGACCGCATACTCGCAGCTGGGGTCCTTAGTATACCACGTCGGCGTACCGCTGCGTCATATTAGCCCAAATCCTGAATTCCACATGCACCGTTCCGCAGATGCCATTATGTACTTACTTTGCATACGCGTCGCAGTACCCAGTGACGTTCTTGTAGCCGCTCGTCGGCGGGTAAGCCTTGGGGTTCTTAATAACGTCGTCGAAGACCTTGTGCGTATCGTGCACAAAAAGATTGGAATCAGTGTGGTTCTTCTTAAACGCCGTGGTCAGAGCCGTCAGGCGCGTGTTCCAGTCCAGAATGACCTTGCCCTCGGCCTCGACCGAATATCCACCGTCGTCCTTGCTCAGCGTGAGGGGCGCAAGGTTGACAGGCGGCACAGAGAGGAAGAGGAAGTTGCGTGCGCCTGTCTTGTATACCTGCTCCAGCAATCCGGAGTATTCGCTGAAGATTGCATCGTAAAGCGTGGCGTTGTTGAGCCACCAGCTGTTGCCGACGTCATTAATGCCGATGAAAAAGGCGAACAGGGAATCCTTGCTGGTCCAGGGTGCGTCTTTGGGATGGGCACCGTAACGCGGGAGGTATTCGAGTTGCACTTGGTCTTTCAAGGATAGTACGGTGGGCGCGTAAGGGGTCACGAGGGCGGCATCGACGGTCGCGCCGCCGTAGGCAAGGTTGTACGCCTTTATGAAGGAGGCGTTGTATGTGGTAGCAAGAAAGTCAATCCAGTTTGGGCCATTAGCGGATGTATAGCCCCTAATCAACAACATCAGTATATTCACGAGACGCTAGAGTCGACGTGCTTACGGGAATGGTGGGTTGCCGAAGGGGTTGGCGGCGTTGGGCTGGGTGCCGTTCACGTCGAAGCCGGTCTGTGTGTAGCTGTCGCCGCTGAAGCTGTTAGTCTACCAGTATGTTCGATTGCGAGTTCGGCGGCCAATTACAAGATGAACATGTTTTTGACATTCTTCCATGACGACCATGTGCATGTTGGAGCCGCAACGGCAGAAGCCGCCAGCGAAAGCACGATTGACGTTGACTTAACCATGATGTTGGGAATCGTTGCAAGTTGCAGACAAGCTTCGTTGAATTCTTGGAAGGGGAGAACATTCCTATATACTGCTAAGGCTAATGACAGTACCTGACCATCATCCAGGATTACGGAGAGCCGGGGCGATGCCGGCGCGAACCAGGTAGATTGATTAAGGGTGATCACTGTAAATTACCCCACAAATTGAACTACCACGTGGAAACGGCTAAAGAACATCTGCGGAGATATTGGACATGAGGAAAATGCTCTCGTACGGCATTGCGCAGTCCGGAGTAGAGCGTTGAACTAGACCGGTTCGGCAGCCCGTTGCTCCTCCGCTTCTGAAGGGGTATGGTTTGAAGTGGCATGAGCACGTCGTTTGGCGGCATCGTCGGGATGTTCACGACCTTTGGAGATGATCTCGTTGTCTACTTGAATTAGGTCCAGAAGCGAAGTGCACGTCGGACCAAGGGAAGATCACGATGATCTTGATATTGTTGACCCCTGTTGAGGCTGCTGGCGGTGGCAGTCAATCAGAGTGGGTCATGTTGCGGCGGCGGGAGAAGTGAGCAGGGCCTCTAAGCTGCTGCCTCAGTCTTCTGGGACATCGTCTGGACTCTGGACTTCGGACTTCGTTGGTCTTCGGCTCTGCACTCGCACGAGAGACATGGCGTGCACGTGACATCAGACATGCGAACTTGTTTTGCTTCCAGCATTACCGAACATCACGTGCAGCAAACCGTCATGGGTGATGCTGTCCCCACTCGGCCGCTGAAGATTTCCTAGCCAATCTCAAAGTTGATTACCTAGCAAGATAACGGAAGACTCGGAGTCGCAAAATCGAGGTTGGAGAGCTTCACGATCGTCTGGAATGTTCGAACGTCATCACCTCTGGCATGCAAGGAATTGCTTGGGGCATGTTGTCACTGTTGTGGGCCCTCGAGGGGTTGGAAGGTACGAAGAGCCGCACCCGCAGTGCCGCGTCCTCGGCAGCACGCACGACTGGAAGACTGCCACGAGTGCCAGCAACTTGGGCGTTGAAGACGGTGAAGTTTTGCGTGCTCTAGAGCTAGATCGGGCGCAGTAATGGAGGTGGCTGACGTACGTGAGGCGTAAGGCTGAAATTACAAGGGTCTGTTGTTATGGTCCCAGCCTTCGTATACGCAGCGTATATGCATGCGGTAAGATATGTCCAAGCCTGTCGGGCTTAGCAGTGAGGGACATCGAACACCTGTCTGCAGGCTCCCGCTCGAGCACAAGAACCTGAATGCACCCCAGACCCTTGGAAAAGCATGTTCAGTGAGTTGTGACAGCGTTCAAGACAGTTTCGCCGTTCTTCGTCCATCGGCCGTACCGCCTTCCACCTCGGACAATCCAGGTTTCCAGCAGCCTGCTATTGTGAAGCCCACTGCCGGCACCCGAGAGCCCGCGCCCGTATATTATCTGGGACCACTCGCTCCTGTCATACTCGCCCGCTGAAGAGCAATATTCCTCACGTCGTAGCCCTGGATTCCGCCTGAGGCGTTCATTGTTGGTATCGATACGGTGCCGCGGCATTCCAGGTACCGAGCGTCAGCGCGAATATCTGAATAGCGCAGAAGCAGGGTGCCTTGAGCGCGAAGGTGCAGACGAACTACGCACAGTAAACATACAGCATGGCGGGCATGGAGAACATCGAGGTGCACAGCAAGGTAGGTCTCCAATTGCTCAGCCAGCTAGCTGTCCTGCGTTACTGCTGTTCGAGGCTGACCTAGCTGCTAGTCGTATCTTGTCCGCTGGGTCAACGTCTCTGCGGGCCACACCATCTCGTGGAGCATCCAGCCACACAAGAAGTCGCTCAACTTTGGCATCTTCAAGCACCCCGGCAATGCAACCGGCGCCGCCCCGAATCTGCCCTTGGGCTCGACGCTCGATAACGGCCCGTCTACGCCCGGACTAGAGGCGCCGGTAGGCCACACACGCGCGCGCGGCGCGTCGACATCGCGCAATGACAGGACATTTGTGCTGGAGAAGCTGTCGGCCATTGGGCTGAAGCAGGTGCATTGGCAGGGGAAATGCGAGGCCGACATGGTGTCTATGGGGACTTACGACGTGCCGCATGGTGAGGGCGGCATGTATGGCCTGGTCTTCGACAACACCTTTTCGAAGACGGTATCGAAGACGGCAACCTTCGTTCTCATGACGTACCCTACGAATGCGCCGCCCAAGTCAGGCCACCACATGCACTACGCCCAGGCAAAGGCAGGAGCTAGCTCCACCAGCCTCGCGAGGTCGAGCCCCTCCATGGGCCCCGTCGAGTCCTCCGAGTCACTGCCTCAACAGCTCGCCGAGCGACCGCGCTCTATGCACGAGAAGCCGAGGCAAGCCACCATATCCAGCTCCTCGTTCATGACAGGCGTACTGCTGAAGAAGAGGAGGAAGAAGAACCAGGGACATGCCAGGCGCTTCTTCTCGCTCGACTTCACCACCTCGACCCTCTCGTACTACCGCAACAACCACTCGTCAGCCCTGCGCGGAGCCATTCCACTTTCGCTCGCCGCCATTGGTGCGAATGGGGAGACAAAGGAGATCTCAGTGGATTCTGGCGCCGAGATCTGGCATTTGAAAGCGAATAATGCGGCAGACTTTGTCAAGTGGAGGGACGCCCTCGATAGGGCTTCACAATCAGCTGTCGCTACGGCCTCGCCCACCCTGCAGATCAAGGACAGTCCTTTCCAGCCCTCCGCATCCACACACAGCGCGGTAGAAGATAACGAATGGGCTAGAGTCGAGGCACTGGTGGGCAGAGTTGCTGGCTCCAGAGATGCCGTCCGAAGACTGGCCCAGGATACAGACCCCAAGTATGGCACTTCCTCGGCTATCTCATCAGGAGCATCGACGAGCAAGCTGATCGAGAGCTTATCCCCTGCGCCCTCAGAGGAGTCCAGCGACTATTTTCCTACTGTGGGCGAACCAGAGCGTAAGGCGTTCTGGAAGCGCAAAGCCAGCAGCTCGGGCCAAAGTCCCTCTAGCATGTTCAGGAGAAGTGTATCTGCACAAGTAGGTGCAGCTTCACCTGGCGCCATACCTCCCGTGCCTCCTCTACCGGCGAACATCAATGGCGCTCTTGCAGTACCCAAGCACAACAGTCGTGCGAACAACAGCTCTTCATCACAGGAAGAGAGCATTCACGACCACTGCATGGCTTTGCTGCAAGATCTGGACTCTGTTGTGAAAGAATTCTCGCATCTGATCAACCAGAGCAAAGAAAGGCGAAAACCCGCGCCTCTCTCTGCAGCGCTCTCCCGCCACAGCATTGACTCGCAGGGCTCGAATGACGAGTTCTTCGACGCAGAGGGTGGCGATGGATCAAAGTCGAATCTGCTTGCCATCAGGAGGGACAGCCAGGAGGTTGAGCAGAGGCAAGACGACGAAAGCTCAAATGATGGGTCGGAGTCATCGTCAGAGCATGAGGCAGCTGGCGTAATTGACCGAGCACGCTTCTCGATGGACCAGGCGCCCTCTCTTTTCCCCACAAAACCAGTCTCACTTGCTCCGCTCCCTCTGGATCCTGTCAAGCGCAGAAATATCATCCAAGCACCGAAAGTGCAACCGCCCAGTCTGATCGCGTTCCTGCGGAAGAATGTCGGCAAGGATCTGTCTACCATTGCTATGCCTGTGTCGTCCAACGAGCCTACATCGGCCCTGCAACGACTAGCTGAGCAGCTTGAGTACAGCGAGCTCCTTGACGCTGCTGCTGTAGCTCCCTCTGAGACTGGCGAACGCCTCGTCTATGTGGCCGCGTTCGCCATCTCAGCCTTCAGCAGCAATCGTGTGAAAGAGCGCGCAATTCGCAAGCCCTTCAATCCCATGCTCGGTGAGACTTACGAATTGGTCCGCGAAGACAAAGGCTACCGCTTCATCGCGGAGAAGGTCGTCCACCGCCCTGTCCGCATGGCCTGCCAAGCCGAAGCCAAAGATTGGACATTGATCCAATCACCCACCCCCGTGCAGAAATTCTGGGGCAAAAGCGCCGAACTCAACACCGACGGCCGCGTCCGCATCTTCCTACACAACAGCGCCGAACACTACTCCTGGAGCATCGCAACCTCGTACCTGCGCAACGTCATCGCAGGCGAAAAGTACGTCGAGCCGACCGGCACCATGACCATCATCAGCGAAACCACCGGCGCGAAGGCAGTCTGCACATTCAAAGCCGGCGGCATGTTTGCCGGCCGCTCAGAGGACGTCAGCGTGCAGGTCTTCGATAGCACGGGCTCTGTGCTGCCCATGGGCGCGGTGGGGAAGTGGACGACGGATCTGCAGTTCACATCCAACGGCCAGCCGAGCGGCAAGACTGTGTGGAAGGCTGGGCCGCTGGTCGAGAAGCCAGAGAAACACTACGGGTTTACGTCTTTTGCTGCGGCGCTGAATCAGATCACGCCCATTGAGGACAGCCATATTCCTGTCACCGACTCGCGCCTCAGACCTGATCAGAGAGCTTGGGAGGAGGGCGATCTGGATAAGGCCGAGGCGCTGAAGGCGAGGCTTGAAGAGAGACAGAGAGCGAGGAGACGCGTCATGGAGGAGCATGGTGAGGAGTGGAAGCCGAAGTGGTTCACGAAGGCGGGAGCTGAGGATGCGGCGGCGTTGGGCGACGAGGAAGTGTGGAGACTGAAAAGCGGGAAGGACGGGTATTGGGAGAGCAGAGAGGCGGCGAAGTGGGACGGTGTTGTTGATGTGTTCCAGCACTGAGGAGGCTTGTTGTGTGGAGGTTCAAATGTTGGACGCATACGCCACTAGACGAATCGATTACATGCATCGATACGAGCCGACCTATCGCAAGTGATTGACTGTGTTTGTGGCATGCGAACCATCAATTTCTCATCGAGCCTCGCTTTCGGCCGCTCTATCACAACGTTTCTCCCTCAAGCGATCGAAAAAGGTCTCGGATTGCTCTCATGTCTCCTCCAGCATTCTCCCTCTACTCCACCCTTCAGAGAAAAGGCAACTAGAACTTATGTGCCTGCTCCTGCCTGAAAGCCTATGAGGTTGAAACCATAAGGCGGTGCATTATATATCCCTCCGAAGAAAACTAAAAATTTATCACGTCAACCTTCTTTTCTCGCGCTCGCTTCATCATCGCTAGGAAGAGTAGGGAAGGTAGCATGGTTGATAGTTCCTACCTGGGGTGGAGGTGCTGCACATCTCCGCCTCCACATTCACGTATTTGTCAGGTTTCGCTAGCCACGGGTTTAAAATCAAACCTGGGTCGGTATGTCTGCTCCCTCGAGACTTACCAAAAGCTCAAATGAAGCTGGATGCTCTGTTGTCCTTTGTTTCCCCCAATCTCAGATCGTGACCTAGAGGCGAAAGTCCGACTGAACAAGAATTTAAATATAAATATCCTGCCTCTCGTGAGCTCGGAAATCCGACGGCGCAGAATCCATGGGGCTTGGCTGATTTGTTTCACCAGGTCCGTTCATCTGCTGGCATCTCGTGTCGCGCATGAGGAAGTATAGGGATCTGCGTCTCTTACCTGTTGTCTCCTTTATGGTACATTTTCTCCCAGTGTTTGAAATACGAGATGAGGAAATTTCATGTCCGCTGTGGCGCTCTCTGCCAACCTGAAGAATCGTAGGGTTGTTCCAGCAAGCTTAGAAGTCTGCTCCCACCCCTGCGTCTGCTCTCCGCTGCGGACTTTCTGATCTGCAAATATCATGGACACTCGCATATCGTGAAAAAATAGCAAAGTCCTGCACCATTACATATGCGTTTTGTTCTCCTTGTCTTTTGCTCATGACTTGATCGAAACGAGCGCATAGAAAACGCACGTCTTCTTATTCTGAGAGTTGGAGGACTTGCCGCCATGCTATACTGCTTTCTACCCGGAAGATCGGTTTAGATCCATTTTATGATCCACGTTGCTGCATAACACACACGATTTAATTCCGTCTACGAGGGATTGCCTCCACTTCTCAAAAGACGACGCGAAGCTTCTCCGACTAAACCACAGCATGGTGTCTGGAAGGAGACCTAAGAGGATTGCTGAAACGCAAATGTGCTGTGCCTAAGTCTGATCTCCTACATATCAAAGCGAATCACGGCTAACTCTATGCTGCGTTCCGAGTCTGGACGGAGAATCCTATCACTGATTCACGTCCGTGCGAGCTCATGTCATGGATCGATCACTCTGACTGCCATGTCAATGATCCTATACATTGCTAGCATATTGCTGGGTCTTGCTCTTGGCAACCAAAAAACGATTTGGAGCGATACATGACTGCGCTGGCGCGCACTGCTTGCGCAAGACCTTGCAGCCGGACTTCCCACGCGGCCTTAAATAATGTTGCACAAACTTTTGCATGAAGCTCCAGTGTCTAGCTCGACATATATCTTCTCGACGCAGTACCCACCTCAATACTGGACTGGAAGATCAACGATACCGCCATTTTGTCTGCTTCCAAAGGAAGCCAGAAATAGAGGACTAAGAAACTATTCAAGACGAAAGAGCATGCTGCAATGTTTCTGTGCAGTCGAGTACCACGAGATGTCCATACCCTCCTTGTCCGACGGCAGGGCTCAGGTCTACATTATAAGGCCTGATACTGCGCAATTAAGTATGAAGCCAACTTTTATCACCACCTGTTGCTTCTCTCAATACCGAAGTCTCAAAACTTCGAAGCTAGAACAAGCAAAGGACACGTGTCAAATCTTATGAGGAACTTTTAAGAAGACGATAGACCTGAACTATGTTTCTCATCATTTGCACAAAAGACGATTGTGGTTGATTAGTAACTACCTTAGGGTGATATTGACGATGCAGCGATGATCATGACTGTCTGCGGAAGCATTAACAATCTGAAGATTCTCAATACTGCAAGTCATGGCTGCTTAAACCCGAAGTCGCATAGATGATCAGATGAGGGCGGATCAGGTCTTCGTTAGTGACGCATATGTTTCAGCAAATCTTGTGCACGCTCAAATAACCTGTAAGGAAAAAGTCACGTCTACTCTTGAGACTAGGAAAATGGACATTAGGTTCTTCTGTACATGATCTTGGATTCAAAAAGTTGTTCGATACCCGGGTGTCTATTTGAATCTAAAAAAGAGGAAGTTACCGCGCTCAATGTCTTTCCACAGAAGCAGAGACTGAAACTTACAACATCTCTCAAGCATCATGACTTGCTGCATCACATGTATGGAACTCTTGTATCTCTTGATGGAGCTGCTGTCGCTGAATGAATGTGTCGAAGTTGTCCATTAAAGTGACAGCCGATCGGGGTCGCGCATGCAGACGGATGACTCTGGGCCACCGTTCTGCTTCACCACCTCCAATTCACCTTTTTCGTTTCTCACCCAGGCCCACGTGCTAGACGTGTCGCAGGTCATCCATCTACTGCAGTGTATAATCCTACACTGTTAATTTCATGCATACGTGGGAAGGATGAGATTTTGATCACCGACTTCGATGCGTGCGTGACAACTCAACATAGGGAGCTTGCAAGATTTGTATGAATGTGTGATGTGTGAACGAGGGAGCTATGATAGATCGATTGGATGCATGAGGTCGGCTCTCTGTCAGGCACTCCGACGCAGTGAACGTTCTTACAAGTGACGATTACGCTTTCCTCGACAGCCAAGATGCCTACACAAGCTATTGATATGTTTCACGAAGTCATTTGTGACGAAGTTAGAGATAACATCAATACCGTTGCCCTGAGGGCGCTCGTTCATAAACGTAATTTCCACAGTAAGCATGGTCATGACCAGGAGACCATGCTTGATCGCAGCATCCAGACCGCTAATAGGACATTCCTATAGACTATCCTAGCTCGTTAGATCCTTAGTTTTCAGAAATCTGGCGACGGCATCAATTCTGTGCTGCACGATCTTAAATCGAAGAGGCTCATTGTACAGAGCTTTGTACATAGGCTCTTCGCATCGTTCGAGTCCGATAACAACGCAAAGACATTGTAGTCCTGGATTCTTGCTGCAGAGCGACCCTTGACCATCGAGGAGATTCACACACTCTTCACCGTAGACATCAAGAGTTATGCGGTATCCGGCCGAGACGTTGACGGTCACGAAATGTTAATGGAGTATGAAGATGACTTCATTGAAGCGGTGCTTGACTCTGAGTACTTCTTACCGCATTAAAAATAACTACGCAATTTGGTACTTAAAGTCAGCAGCTGCCAGGTTCCGATTGAAAAGAGCAGGGGTTCAAGATTGGGATGACTTGGTGCATGCAATGGACTACGAACTGATAGGTTACTGACATAACTCTGCCCGGGTCAAGATTTTAGGATTGGAGGAGACATAGTAACTCATGTCCGGAGTGTGTTATTAGGACTAAGCATACCTCTATAGCTGAATAATTATCCATTCACGCCACGAACGTTCAATAACAGCGACAACTACAAGCTCAAATGAAGACCCTCTTCACCCCAACGCTCACACACGTCGGATTTTGCGGCTTCTCAGAACCAAGACCCCACGCCAAATTCTCATAGCTATATCCTGAGAAATACGTCTGGCATGCATACCACCTATAGTAAGCTCTTGTCGTGCCTGTCGAATTTGGTGGGTTTGCAGTCCAGTCAGTGGAGCTTTGCACATTCAGTCTATCTTGGTCGTCGAACGCCAGCAATTGCGGCCTCTCAGAGCCGGGAGTCAGGATAGGGATGGCGGAGTCTGTCGAGGGATCGTAGTTAAAGTACACACTGGAGGGCACATCGATGGAGTTGGTTTTCAGGGTCCAGGTCAAAATACCGGGAGTTCCAAGTGTGGCATTTGGTGTGAACGGGTCAGTTGAGGTGTTGAAGTTGAATGTCGCGGCTGCAATTGGGTTGGGGTTGGAGACACCACCACCTCTTGAGAGACACAGCGATTCAAGCGCTGCGCCGGTGTGACATGCTGAGAGGGTGGATCCGTTGATCGTCGAATTGTCGGATGTCAGGACAAGGCTGAAGGGCTTAGATGTTTCGTTGTAGAATGGCGGACTGGTTGTACATTGCGCGTTGGCTGATGCTGCGAGAAGCATAGTGGTTGTGGAAGTGGTGAGCTTCATGATGAGTAATATCGTTTTGGTGATGAGTATGATTCTGAAGAACTATATCAGGATTCTGGTATTTGCAGCTTCACAGCGTCTTTTGTAGTTGATGCACTCGGATCTTCGGGGTGGTCAGGTGTTACAAGCCCCGCTGATCGCAGCGCGATGACGTTGCATTGGCTCCAACCTTCCCAAACGACAAACCATCCCTCGTATAAGTCACCCGTATAAGTCCTGCAGTTCTCCCATCAATTGCCTAAAACAGACAGGTGGAGGTGTCAAGGTTCCAAAAAGAGCTCAAGATAGCTGAGCTTGGTGCGGTGGCAAGAAAGATGACGGCATGATTCGTGGGGTAAGCAGACAAGCAATGCCAGGCAAGCTGGGCATCCGTCACATCGCACGAACGGGCTTTAGAGGAACCACGGAAGAGCATGCATCTTATACGGGTTGATGACCTCTTCACCTGCACACAAAGACTCTCTTAGTGATCATGATACGTTGCTATCTTTACAATCCTGCAGTGCTGATATCGCGGAAGCGTGACCGATGAATGGAATTGGTTCCATGCATCCTCAGACTGGGCATCCGGCGAGCGGCAACTCAGGTTATGGTACGATACGAGAAAGAGTTTCTTGTACACCGCGTGGCGCAGCACTGCGGCAAGGTGGCGAAGGCGAGTTGCACTGAATATGCGAAGTACGAAGTACCTAGACCGCGAATGTCAGTGCCAAGAGCAGCCTTTGCTTCCTCCCTAAGCCCAAACTAAAGCAATGATAGCAGTTCTCGTCGATGATGCCTTCGGCACAAAATTCCTCACAAGTCAGGCATCAGGAACCACGTTGTGTGGTCTTGTGTCCGCCACCAACAGATCCAGCTAATCCAACAGAAGATTACATCGAACCCGACACTGCTGACCGCGGGATGTTCCAGCAATGCGTCACGGATGCCACCAAGGTTGCCGTCTCGATAGGCTTTGAACGTAGTATAGACAAGCTGGCCAAAAAACTGAGTATTTAGAAACCACAGAAATCTGTAGATCTTATTCACAGTCGTCGTGTCTCCGATGAGGAAAAACTTTTCTGGCAAAATAGCGCGCAGAGTTGGAAGTAACATCAAGGCTACGTGCGGAAGCAGGAGGATTTGCATGAAGCCCGGTGCCCCGTTCTGGTATTTATCCCAGGACAAGGCGTTCGCGGCAGCGCCATTGACCCACACAGATAGGCCATCGATGAGCCACGGGCCGAACCACTTTCGGTATCCTGAGACGGGAGCCGATTTGAGTTTCCTTGACACGGATTTCTCTGGACCTGGAGTTGAAAGCTGCTGCTGTTGCGGCGTGAGGAGCAACGTCAGGAAGTAGAGGTTTGTAGCGAAGCTGATCGCAACGATCTGCCCGAGGAGAATGAATGCCCATGTGTACGAGATGCCTTGCCGAGCACCTCTTTCAGTCAGTATGTGTGAAGCCTGGCACGTCGTGTGACATACCTTTTCGCTCCGAATGGAGACCGAGCGCGCATGCAAAATAGAAGATTTGATGCGACCACCAGTACCTGTTGTGGCCTATGATTACGCTCTCCCAGGCTTCCCTAAACAGAGATGTCTCTTTCAGCCATAAGCCCCAATGCTTGACGGAGAGATCGATCTCGTGCTGTGATTGGACTGTGAGCCAATTGTCATATGACCACTGGAAATATCGTAACATGTAGCTCCAGGTGCTGAGAAGACTGCATGCAGCCAGAGCCGAAAAGAGCAAGACATGCTTTCTTTGCGGCAGCCGTGAAGGTGCCGAAGCATGCAGTTTCTCCGTCTTCTCGAACAGCTTGATAATGATGGACACGGCTAAGGACAAGCAGGTGATCATGTAGGCGATGAAGATGCTGTATGGTCGGACATTACTCTCGCTGCCGTGCAGTGGAGTGCTCTTGTCCATGGTGTGATGTGTGGTGTAGACTCGTGTCTCGCAAGAATTGTAGCTGGGCAATTGCAAGAACTGCTTGTCGTCCAGTATTTTGAAATACCCGCGCTGCCTATGGTGCCATGCACTACAGTTTGGGCTGACAAGGCGGCCAGCGATGGCGCGTGGCGGTGATGGGTGATCGTGCGTTGAGACTTTTCCTCGGGACGTGTCCTGTGAGGTTCCGTTGTAGCTGTGCCAATTACGCCTCGGCGGCTCTTTCCCCACACACGTGCTCCTGCGCCAAGTATCGTGAGTTCCGACAAACACCAATTTTCGAACACTTGAGATCTTGAGCACTGCACCCTTCGATTGCTTCAAACCTGTTTGTAGTGGCGCATTTCTACTGTTAGATAGCGCGCACTTTCGCGTTCGCTTTCTGAATCTAGGCCTAGACTACTGGTGTTCTGTTCCGCGGTGAAACGAACGGCGGTGATGTCAGGAGTCCGTGCCTCCCGCACCTGAACTTTTCACTGGCCCCTGTCATTGGCCCGTTGTTCAACAACACACCGCCGGGCCTCGACGTGCATCTCGCAAGATTCTCAATCATCTTCACTCATTCACAGATCCTGCTTCTTTTTGCAGAAGCCGCAGCCATGACCGACACGCCACAGACGACTGCAGGCGAGGATCCCAAAGGCGCCAAGGTCCTCCAGCAACATCTGGATCCCGGGTACGAGTACACCTTAGATCCCGCGACTCCAGGAGCGGATGATGCCAACAGCTCTTCGAACTCCGTTCGGGACGCCCCAGAATCATCGTTGAGGCTACAGGGTGGCGATATCCACCGCGATCTTTACAAGATTGCCGCCAAGAGCAGGCGGCAGCAGTTACACAAGCGAGCTGCAACCTTTTCTAATACGCACGAGTATGCGCCATCGATCGTCTCAGACATCGAGCACGATGAGCTTCCTGTTCAGGAACAGATGGCACCGGGGGGTTTGAGACGACAGTTCCTGCAGAAGCAGGCCAGGAGCGTTAGTTACATCGCAGAGCCAGTCACGAGGAACTTCATCTCTTTTCTCGAGCTGTATGGCAACTTCGCTGGTGAAGATCTCGAAGAGTCGGACGATGAGACAGCTATCGAGGACGATGATGAGGAAGAGCAGGGCGAGCGCCGACCGCTGCTCGGGAGAAGGCAGAGCTCAAGGAGGCTCAGGCAGCAGGGTGACGCTTCCAACATGAAGTCGTTCTTCACTCTCCTGAAGGCCTTCGTCGGTACCGGTATCATGTTTCTACCTAAAGCATTCAAGAACGGTGGTATGCTCTTCTCGGCTATCACCCTGGTCGTCGTTTCTGCCGTAACCATGATTTGTTTCGAGCTGCTCCTCTCGTGCAGGAAGCGGTACGGAGGAGGTGGTTACGGAGACCTTGGTCAGCTGATCGTTGGAAACAGGCTGCGCCAGCTTATTCTCATCTCGATTACGCTCTCGCAATTTGGCTTTGTCTGCGCAGGTCTCATCTTCACGGCGGAAAACCTAGCATCTTTTTTTGACGCAGTCACGCCTAACTCCAAACCGCTCGGTACGAACGCTCTCATCGGCATCCAGCTCGTACTTTTGATCCCCCTGGCGTTCATCCGTAATATCTCCAAGCTCGGCCCAGCCGCTCTGCTTGCAGACATCTTCATCCTGATTGGCTTGACTTACATCTACTGGTACGATATCTCCTGGATCAGCAAGATGGGGGGCTTCCACCCCAGCATCGAGCTCTTCAACCCCCGCGACTGGACCATGACCATCGGATCTGCGATATTCACCTTCGAGGGTATTGGCCTCATTCTTCCCATCCAATCGAGCATGAAGCACCCGGAGCACTTCAGCAAGTTGCTCTTGATCGTCATGGCAATCATCACTGTCATCTTCACTTCCGTTGGTGTGCTCTGCTACGGCACTTTTGGAGAGAACGTCTCCGTTGAGGTCATCACCAACTTCCCGCAATCCAGCAAACTTGTCAACGCCGTGCAATTCCTATACTCCATGGCCGTTTTGGTCGGCACACCCGTCCAGCTGTTCCCCGCTATGCGCACCATCGAGCTTAAAATCTTCGGCCGTGCGTCTGGCAAGAAGGATAGCCTCACCAAGTGGAAGAAGAACGCCTTCAGGACTGCGCTAGTCATCTTCGCTGGTGTCGTCGCTGCTCTTGGCGCGAGCGATCTTGACAAGTTTGTCGCTCTGATTGGCAGCTTTGCTTGTGTGCCACTGGTGTATATCTACCCGGCTTACCTGCACTACAAAGGTGTGGCTGAGCGCCCGTGGGCTAAGGCTGGTGATATTGCGATGATGGTCCTGGGTCTAGTTGCTATGGTTTACACCACTAGCATCACCATCGCCCGCTGGGCGGAGACATAGAAACTGAATGGACGATCAACGTTCACGGTTTGCTTGTGTTTGCCAATGTTCACATCCTCTTTGGTTCAGCATGTACTTTTTGCGTCAAAAGGAGAGGAAAGAGGAAAAGCAAAACGATTGTATACGAATTTTGTTTGCATGGCGTTATAGGGAGTGCTTTCTGGCTCTCTGATTGAGTCTTGCCAGCTGGCATGTGCCAAGAACTGTAAATACGCATTATAGTACTGTCCAGCGTCAAGTGCTATATAGCATTACAACTCTTTATGTACTTGGTACTTGTCGTGTGATAGTATGATGATTTGTCACGGTGAAAGACTATGCGTTGTGCCTGGCAATTCGGGCTTCATATACCGGCATCCCCGCTGCAGATCTACAATCCGCTGGCTTTTGATCAGCGCTTACAGAACGTTCCATGTTCGGACAGAACAGGATGACACACGTCCATCCAATTGAGGCCCAGTTCCATAACTCCAGCCTGGGTGCCACATCTCCTACCACCAAATTGTGCCTAACCCTTGTCGGGTCAGAAAGGGCGTATCCTTGATTCACATCTCTCTGTCGTCTTGAAAGAAAAAGACCGACTTGAAAAAACAACAATTTCTTCGAAAGAATGTAATAAAGTCGTTCGGAACATAGTAAAAGCTCACCTTCGAGTTATATATTGGACATAGTGACTGCGCTGACTGGTTTTTAACGGCTATTGGCATCTCCAACATCTCCACCACGCATGCTGCTGAGCTCCTCATACCATGAGTCATCACCGTCAGACACAAGGTGTCTCTCAGTCCGTAAATCGCCACTCGTAGCACTGCTGTCTTCCTCTCTCATGTTCTGTAGGAAAGCATCTATGCTCCTCTGCTGACGGTTTGTGACATCCAGGTGGTATCAGAGCGCGTCTCGGTAAAGTATAGGGGGCAAGAAAGCATCGGCTTATAGGGCAGCGTGTCTGCTGCAGCTGAGAGACCAGAAGATGTGACATTTTTAATGTGAACCATCAGGAAAGCTCACTGGTTGGCTCGAAGCCTCTCGAAGCTCTTCGGCATAGGCGGAAAATCCGCGGCGAAACCATCTTTGCTGATGTAATTTTCTCTGAACAAGAAGCAGGACGCGCAAAGCTCCTCGCCGATAGCATAGCTCCCTATCCACGCTCTACCGTGAGCACGGAATAGCATTGTAGCGATATCTGAGAAGGGATCAGGCTTGTTGCAACTAGTATGATCGAATATGTGCGGCTCTGCGTCGAAAAATTCATCTTCTGTGTCAAAGTACTGCCCTTCACCATCCTTGTCATAGGCGCCAGCGTAAGTCGGTAGGGTAAGTTTCGTCATGTATGAGGTAATTTCGTCCATATTCTGGCAATTGCAGTCGAAGGAATGACCAGTCGAGACACACTCGGTGACGGCGATTCTTGCCGGTTGCACAAGTCCGTGATCGAGAGCGCTGTACTCGACCTGGCAGTCTGTGCAAATTCGTCCGTTCGTGGGCCTATGATTCGTATTCTCACGAGAGATGGTATGCAAAAAGGTCTCTCGCGTCATGTTGAGCTGCCCAAGGCATTGGTGGAACTCCTCTCGCATATACATTTCAACCTGTTCGACCGCTTCGAGCACGGTATGACACCATGCTGCGTAGAGATGGGGTAGCGCCTGCAGAAATAGCCGATGTGGCATATCGTCATCAATCCAGTCGAATCCTTTCATTTGCAGGAATGAGCCTGCGTTAAGCACCATCGGTAATAACACCCGACCGTTGACTCGCAGAGCTAGCCAAACGCCCAAGGCATCAATATGCCGTTGGCTAGTGGCAAAGTGCTCCTCGAGCGATAGATCCAGAATGCGCTCCAGGGTGTTGCTGAATCTTCCATGATTCAGGACTGATCGGACGGCATGCTGAAGAGCGGACCAGATGTTTCGAGCACTGAACTCGACATACTCTTCGTTCGCTGTTAGGTGGAGAAGCCAAGTGATGCTGTTCTGCGATATGGGTTTTCGCTCAGTTGCGTAAGCTTTCTTGAGCCACTCATGAACGAGCCAGCCGTCGCTATCGGCATCGGATAGGTCAATACAGTCGCAATACAGTCTAAGCATCTCGATCTTCTCCTCGGCACTCCGATTTGTGGAGTGTGAGACATATAAAGAGATTGGAGACCTTTGCTCATTAGTGTGTGTGCATTTATATCGGGGAGAAAAACCCACAGGACAGACTCCGTGGGCCCTTCGTACACCAGCGCAGACTTGTCTGCTCCTGCTCGGATCAACATAGCGCACAAATCGGTATGACCTGCTACTGCAGCAAACTAGTGAGCGTAAGCACGCTGCTTTGATTTTTCACGACCAAGTAGGGTGACTTACGTGTAGAGGTTTCCAACCTTTGGGACTCGTGTCAACCACACTACCTTGCCCCTTCTGCAGAAGCATCTGTACGGCTCTAGTCTCACCTGCCAAACAAAGCTCGAAAATCATCGCGTCCTCTGGGACGGCGCGAGTGACAGCTATCCTGCAGTTGTATAGCCAGCTTCTGCCAGCGGATGCCATTACAGCCTCAAATCCGTTTTTGAGGCCCATAAGTTGAAGCCATCGTGTTGGGTAGAAAACAACAGAGGTTACTGTCTGCGCTTTTTCAAGCTTGCTTGTGTTTTCTTTGGCACGGCTGATGAAAGTCCGGCGTACCCACAAGCAACCCAACGCTGTTCGAAAACTGGTCGCCTCATGGCGTACTTGGCAACTCAGACTTTCTGAGTAGACAAAGGTCTTTGCCCGTACCTGACCGCATTCGTCCATCATGTAGCCATCCTGGGCAAAGATCTCAAGCGACGTTGACTGGAAGGTGGCGATTGCGGTAGAGCTGATGGCATGCAGCATCAATTCTTGCATTGTGGAATCGGTCAATGCCTGCTGGGAGACTGCTTGTTCGAAGTACGTCAGAGCGTTCTTGGTAACATCTTGGGTAGTTGCCGGTAATGGGAGAAAAAAACGGTGGCCATCACGTGAGGACGGAAACCTCTGCAATTGTCTTTGCTCAGATAGCTGGGTCATTTCCGGACTGGGTATGATCTCTTGTCGTGCTCGGCCAACTATTGAGCGTGCTGGCATACTTTGGGAAATACTCATGTCAGCATATATATTGTACGTGAGCGATTGCATGACACTGCATCATGTCAGCTAATTCTAGCTGCTAAACTAGTCTGCGTACACACCATTCATGAACCATAGCCAGGGTCAAAGTGGCCTTGGTCTCGTTCAAGGAGTCACGGAATCTCTGGAGATGCTTGCTGTGCGTGGCAGCTTTGAAGGATGTACGCAAGCGCCTCCTTCGTGACTCTGACTGAAATCCTTCATTAAACTTCTCGATGATGGACATCAGATCCTGAACTGTTAGCGCACTGAGCTCTCCGTGGACGTTCAATGACGTACCGCGATCTTGATGCGACAATGCTGAACGCCATCGGCTATGCAATGGCCCAAGGGCTTCTCAGAATTTTCGATCCCTTTGAAGACGGAAATGAGGTACTGGAGATCTTCCTTCACGGCAGCAATCTCCTGAGGTGCGTCTTCGATCGACTCCCAAAATACGTAGAGCTTGATACATGCTTCGCTCAGTTGGAAGGCAACAGAAACAACGGCAAGGCCTGCGTAGAGTCAGCGACCTGCATTGTAATGTTGATTTGTGGATAACGACCGTTTGCTACAAGCGAAAGGCCCTCCATGATACTATTGCAGACTGATCATGTCGATGAGGGTCTCAGGCTACGTTATATCTCCACAGAGTTAAGGGGCGGAGTCCGCCATGGTGCTCAGTCCACGTGGCTGCGTCCAAACCTCCCTACAGCAGGGTCATCTTGGCGCCTATGCTTCGTGCTTTCCAGGCATATGCTATTGTGAGCTTTGCGCACCGACCAATTTGCAGACATAGTTCTTTGTATGGGGGCGACGCAGAGCTCACATGGAGAGTATGTGAGCTCTGTTAAGGAAGGACGCGTAAGATGGCGTTCCGCCTGAAATATCGTTTCGATGTGTTCGTGCATCGTTCGCCTAGCTTACGCCCATCTTGAGATAAGTCAGCGTACTGTGTTGGTATGCATCGAGATCACTTGACCAGCAAGTGGCCGTTCGTAGTTGAAAGGCTTTGTTTCGGCCCCCATACCATAGCGTACCCTGGAAACGGTAGTATGCCGAAGTGTGGAGGAGCTAGCGTGGTTTCAAGTGTTCTGGGAGGTAGGTAGCTTTGATCCGTGATTGTCTTCCTTGGGATTCATTCAATGATATTAATGCATGGTTTAGATTCGTTCGGCAGGCAAAAGAAGGCGATCAGACGTTCGGCCAAAAGGGGCAGCGACCAACCTTCGAAAGCACGTAGCCCCGCGCATGAACAGCCTATCGCGTCCTCCATGCGATGCAGGCAGCGGAGAGATAGTTGCAAAGCACCTTGAAAGCTTTGTTCATTTGTTGTGAAGAGATACGTTGTGCCGGGGCAAGGCAAAACGAACACCAACACCAAGCTGTATCGTGCTGTGGTCAGCCTGGAGAGCATGCTGTCTTCCGAGTATATCAATGGTTTGCGTATACGTGGTCTGCTTCGTTGTCGCTCTGGCCCGACCAAGGTCATTGCCGTCATTGTAGAAAATGCCATTGCTTGACGCGTCTATCAAATGCCAGGGAGCTGGGTCGATGCGAGTACCTAGCGCGAACACATTCAGGAACGGGTGGAGGCGCGGGCGGCAAGGGGCAGTAAACACACTTGTAACAACAAGCCAGTGACCAGCGTGTCCTGGAACCCACATCTGCGCACATCCTGTCATGGACTGCATATTTAAGAAGTTGTGACCAGCTGGACAGCAACTATTCCGGTGATCTGTTCTGTGTGACTGCTGTCTGTTCAGTTGATGGGAACGTGTCTATATACAAATGAGAGATGAACCGAGCACGTGACCTAGCTAATGAAAGCCCGTGGCTCAGGGAAGACTTGAGCCTCACGAGGCTGAGCGTGCCGGCAGCGTGCGACAGAAGTCGGCTAGAAAGGGTCATGGTCCACGCTCCTGTGGCTTCACGAGATGAAACAGCAATGGTTACGGCACCTAGGACGAACTGTCAGCGCCAGCCTACCCACTTTGGGCTCAATGCCGGTGGAACTCCACGCGAATGCGAATGCGTCGATCCGACTCGACTCGAGGTAGCAACCTCACGTCTTCTTATCTCACGACGCTCATTATATACATTCACGTTTCTAAGTGGGTGCCGCAGTTTCTTCACCAAATGCGGCCGCCGTCTTGGTCAATGGCTCCAACTCCAACTTCGAGCGTGGTATCAAAAACTGGGGGAGCAGCAAAGGTCATCGCCGCTGCAAAGACCGATGCTTGGGGTAACGTTCGCATGCCTTGCTTGGACACGCTACCTGGCTACAATCTTGAAGCACCACACGATTGGGTAGTCGTGCCGACCAGACGAAACCTCTGTCTTCGAGTCGTTGATCGGGTGCCTGTTCGTGGCATACCAGAGAATGCTGTCGGTAACGCATCTTTCACTGTGTCAGCCGGCTACGCCACTCTCAAGGTCAGTCTAGAGTCTTTGTGTACATGCTGGTACGCCAAGGCTGACGCTGTGCTCACAGTGTTCTGAAAGGCAAAATACAAACTGCGTGGCTCGAAGACTATTGACCGGACGATGAAGTTGGCCAGATCGCTTTTGCAGATGCAGATATGATCAGAGCCCGAGTTCTGTGCAAGGATCGGTTGTATACGTAGAGTCGATTGACTGCGAGATCTTCAGAGAAACCGCGAGGTTCGTGGTGGTGTTCCGAAACGTGCACTAAACAAGGTTCGTCTGACAGCTGTCGCAATGACGCCTCGCAGGAGAACGAAATCTGAGGAACAGGCATGCTCTGCGAATGATGCATTCTCGTGGGCTTTGCAGCTTGGAAAGTTGCAAGACATATTGCACGCGACAGGCGTGATGTAACCCGATGGCGCAGCCCTGGTGAGGATGTCGCTAAGCCTCGGAAGTTGACCCAGGTTGGCGGTCCTCCGCATCCTCAAGACCACGGCACATGCAACTCGACATCACCAGGCAGCATCAACAGACCGCCGTGGAATCGCCTTCTTCTACCAGCCCCTCCGCCACAACATTGTCGTCGCTCCCGCGCCTTCTCTGCCTTCACCGCACTGAGAGCGCTCTTTGTCTTCCACACCGTCTCAACCCACTTCAGCTCGTGTCCCTCGAAGCTCCAAGCGGCCCACGCGGCACCGGTCCGCTCACCGCACTCCTCACTCACGACAACAACAGCCACCAGCAACAGGCTGCGCTACCGCCGCGATGCACGATCCGTTCCCCTTCGAGAGTCCTGAATACCTTGTCAAACTTGTCCAGCCGGTGGCAGACGCCCTACACCTGCATACGCTACCGCTGCACTTCCACGAAGTAGTCATCGCGTACGCACTGTACCACACCACGAACAGTTATGTCTCGCCCGCGTTTAGCCGCTACTTCTTCCCCACCGTCTACCCGCAGCTGAACGCGCGCACGAAGCTCAACTGGGACGTGCATATTGTGTCGTTTGTGCAGAGCACGGTCATCTGCGGCCTCGCGCTATGGGTCATGCTGGCTGATGAAGAGAGGGATCAGATGGGGAAGACTGAGCGAGTGCATGGATACACGGGGGGCACGGGGTTGGTGCAGGCATTTGCTGGGGGGTACTTTCTGTGGGACTTGGTGATTACGGTGCAGAACATGGGCGTCTTCGGTATTGGCATGCTGTTCCATGCCATCAGCGCTCTGTGCGTGTTCTCATTGGGTTTCGTACGTGTCCCTGCCCTCTGTTCTGAAAGCTGCACATGTTCAGGCGGTGATATAAACGCGCGGGGAACGATGCTAATACACTCCAGCGACCCTTTGTGAACTACTACGCCCCCACCTTTATCCTCTACGAGCTCTCCTCGCCCTTCCTCAACATCCACTGGTTCTGCGACAAGCTCAACCTCACCGGCTCGACCCTGCAGCTCATCAATGGCATCTTCCTGCTCTTCACCTTCATGACCTGCCGCCTGTTCTGGGGCACGTACCAATCCATCAAAGTGTTCGGCGACATCTGGACCGCGTACCACGCCGGGCCGGTGACTTTTCTCGACCCAGCCGTCAAGTCCCTCAACAACGCGACCGCCATCGGCGCCGGAGTGCAGCGCACGGATATCCTGGTGTTCGCGGAGGGCCAGACGGTCCCGCTGTGGCTCGCCCTTGCGTATCTCGCCTCCAACCTGGTGCTCAACGGGCTGAACTGGTTCTGGTTCGCAAAGATGATCGAGACGCTGCGTAAGCGCTTCGACCCGCCGCTCGGCACGAGGCGCGTCGAGAAGCCGTCGCACATTGATATGCCCGAGAGCGACAAGGTGCTTATCGAGGGCATTCACGTTGGCACGCCTGGTGTCGGGGCTGGTGGCAAGGTGTTGGTGCCGGAGCACTTTGGCGTAAATGGCGACGGGGAGGTAGTCAAGGTCGCGGCGAAGACGACGCATCTCGAGGTTGAGGGGAGGGAGGTCAGGAACCGCACCAGCACCAGGAGAAGAGGGTGAGAAGGAGGTTTCTCGACTTGAAGTATTGCACGAGTCTACTGGGTTTCTAGTTAGAACCGTAGATTCTACTTTTTTGATACAGCGCTTACTCTAGTTCATCGCGAGCCAACAACGCACGTACGGTCGTTCCAATAATAATTAGACACACACACGCACACACACACACACGCACACACACACACGCGCGCACACACACACACGCACACACACATACACACACAGCTCAGTCTGGTCATACGTTTACCACGTGGCCTGACCCGTAAACACGGCAGTCGAGCCAGTCGGTAACCGCACACACTACAGCAGCACATGACATCATCCAGAGGCAGGCAGCGACTAAATCTGCAGGCCTTGGCACACGATTGAGAAAGAGGGGGGTGCACGGCCAGCGTGGCTTGTCATGTGGTTTATTCGTCTTGCTCGTCTTGCTCGTCTTGCTCGTCTCAACTCGTCGCTCATAAATCGTATCAAACCCATCTGTAAAGCAAAGCCAAGTAAACACCAGGGTATCGTGCCAAAAAAATTCACATGTGCCAAAAAAAAATCCACATGTGCAACAAATGCGAGCCAAAGCCGCCCCCCTCTTCACCGCCTCAGAAAGCAGCATCCCCCTCATCCCACGGAAAATCCTGAAGATCGACCCTCGTGCACGTCAGATACGGCAGCCCGCCCTCTCTCAAATCAAGCTCGAGGAAGTTGCGCATGAGCGGCTTCACCGCGTCCTTTGCTTTGTTCTTGACCTCCTCGACGCGCCTCTCAAACCGCTTGAGGTTGTCGCGGTTGTACTGCTCGTGCTGCAGGCGCAGGAACCGCTTGCACTCGTCATGTCCCAGATACGCGGGGCCGCCGGCGCCGAGCAGGCGGAAGACGCGGCCGGTGTTGAAGTGCTCCTGTGCGCGGGGCGGGGCAGGGGCGGGGGCGCGCGGGGACTTGAGGATCGGGGCGGGGGGCGGTGTTGTGTTCTCGGCGAGCCACTGGCGGAAGAGCGATACGGCCATCCAGTCCAGCCAGTTGCTGCTCGGCGAGACACGCTCGCCGCGCGAGGTGGTGAGGCTGAGGCGGAAGAGTTTGACTTCGATTTTCAGCTTGAGCTCGTCCATGTCCTCGACTTTGTCTTCAATCAGGTCCAGCACGGCGTCTGGGATGGCGTTGGTGAGCTGCGGCGCGGCGGCCGGCCACTGGCCGACGACGTGCACCATGGCCTCGGCGAAGATGGCCTTGGAGCGGGCCATGTAGCCCAGCTTCAGGTAGCTCGGGGGGTACTTTGCAATCTGCTTCCACAGACGCCCCTGGAAGCGCAGCAGGTGGTGGTCGACGCGCGGGCCGATGACGGGGATGGCGTCGTACATGTCGGCCAGGGCCAGCAGCGACTTGCACTCGACGTATGCGTGGGCGATGTTCAGGGTGTCGAGGGCGGGGGCGTGGTTGTAGAAGATGCGGAAGAGGTTGTCATAGTCGGAGAAGGTGGCGTCGTCGGGGTCGACGGGCGCGCGCGCGCGCGCGGGCGCGGGCGTCGACGTCGACAGCTGGGCGGTGGAGGCGTTGGCGCTGCGGAGAAACGACGACGGCGGGGCGGTCGGCTTGTTGCGCGCCGGCGGGGGGTGGGCGCCGTCGCCGAACATGGGGGACAACGCGGGCTGGGCTCGCTGTGTCGCTGTCAGTCTGCGCTCGCCGGCATTCTCCCGCGCGCCTACCTTGGGCACCAGCATGGGCACGTCGTCGTCGCTGCGCCAGTCCAGCTCGTAGCGCCACCTCTTCCTCTCCTGGCGCGCGCCCGATGGAGTGCGCGCGAGGGCGGCGGCGCTCATGTTCTGGGCGACGCTGCCCTCGCCCGCGGTGGCCCACTCGTCGCTCGTGCCCGCGGCGAAGAAGCCCGAGCACTGGGTCAGGATCAGCCGGTGCAGCACGTAGCGGTTCTCGCGGCGGCCGTTGGCGACGACAATCTCCACGTCGCCCGTGTGGGTGAAGACGGGGAACTCGTTCTGCGGGCCGACGCTGCTGCCGCCATAGCTCGAGCCGGCGGAGCGGTGCGGGCGGTGTCGACGGATGGTCGACGTGCGCGACGAGTGCGAGGCGGCCGAGGGCGGGCGGCGGATGGCGAGCGATGAGGCGCGCTCGGCGCTGGCGCTGCTCCCGGCCTGGGAGTCTGGGTAGGAGACCATGCGAGTGTGCGGTGTCGGATGTCAAGCACTGCCTGCTGCCTGCTGCCTGCTGGCTGCTATCTGCGGCCTTGGGAATGCTGTCGTCTGTCGAGCTGTGGCGCGCTGCGGCCTTGGGAATGCTGTCGTTTGTCGAGCTGTGGCGCGCTGCGGCACTGGGAATGCTGTCGTCTGTCGAGTCGTCGCCCGCGGCGGCACTGGGACTGCTCCCAAACGAGAGGCTGGAGGCTGTCACACGCGGACAGCAAGGAGGGGCGCGTCGAAAGCGGGTGGCTGCGCAGAGGCGTCCCGAGGTGCGGCTCGAGGCTGGCGAGGGATCAAGGATCTATGTTGGCGACGGTCTGACGCGAACCCCACCGCGACGCTCTGGCCGGGACACAGAGACCACCAGGTGCGCGCGCACGACGACGAGACGGGTGTTTTCTGCGGAGAGGGCGAGCAGGCGCAGGGTTTCAGCGCATCTGCGACAGCCCGCGAGACTGGCGTTGGTCGGTGTGGCGTCACCCGCTCTGCGCGACGCATGCAGCGCAACGGAGCGAGCACAGCCAATCGCGGGAGCATGCCAGCCACGGCTTGAATCAGCCCCAGACGCGAGCGCACACCCGCCCCACGCAACTGGACGACAGGACACCACACGCAGGACAGGGTCAGAGCTGTGGGTCTGGTCGTCAAGTCGCGTTGAGGCTTCGTGCTATGTTACAGGGGTAATCAACATATTGTACATGTCGGGCGGATGCCTGCTACGCTTGCTTCGAGATCCGCGTCTGCCCGCCCATGAACGGCTGCAGCACCAGTGGTATCCTGACCGTCGCGCTCTCCTCGTCCCAGTGGTTCTCCAGGATAGCGGCTAGCACCCGCGGTACTGCCAGCGCGGTGCCGTTCAGCGTGAAGGGGAACTCGAGCTTGTTGGCGTTGGCCGTGCGCAGACGAGTGTGCAGCCGTCGAGTCTGGTAGTCGGTGCACACGGATGTGGACGTGACCTCGCCCCAGCCGTCGTCTATCGAGCGTCGAGACGGGAAGAACGCCTCAATGTCGCGCTTCCTGATTGCGCTTGCGCCGAGGTCGGTGGTGGGCATCTCCAGGACGCGGCAGTGGAGACCCAGCGCGCTCAGCATCTCGTGCTGCATGCTGAGCATCTCCTCGAAGACGGCTGCCGAGCTCGATGCATCGCCCGCCGTGAAGTGCTCGTCGCCAGTCTGGTCCGGCGCGGTCCACGCGAACATCTCGACCTTGGTGAACTCGTGCACGCGGTACAAGCCCTTGGTGTCCGCGCCGCGGGCTCCAGCCTCCGCTCTGTAGCATCTGCTCACCCCGACCGTCTTGAGGGGCAGCTCCGACGGGCCGAAGACGCTGTTGGCCTTCATGCCAGCCAGCGGGATCTCCGCCGTCCCAGCCAGGGCCAGCTGCGGCTTCGCCTTGTCCTTGTCCGACTGCTCAATGGCATACACCTGCTGCTCGCCATGCTGATCTCGCGGCTGGAACCCACATGCCGACGCAATGTGCGAGTACACCAGCGACGGAGGCGCAACCACCTTCCACTTCTTCCGCCGCGCCACGCTCAGCGCGTACTGCACTAGCGCCTGCTCCAGCATCGCACCGTCGCCGACCAGGAAGTACCACCCCCACCCCGACGTCTGCGCCGCACCGCTAAAGTCCAGGATCCCCAGCTGCTGCCCGACATCCACATGGCTCTTCCACGGCTTGCCGTTCCCCGGATCAGGGTGCTCGCCAATGTAGTCCACCAGCGCCGCCTCCGTGCCAACAGGCGTGTGCACACTGCTCAGGTTCGGCAGATCCTGCGCCAGGCCCTCAATTTCTTCTTGCAGCTGCGACTCCTTCGCCTCAATCTCGCCCAGCTCCTTCTTCGTCACCTTTGCCTCAGCCAATGCCTTGTCCTTCTCGGCCCCGCCCTTCGTGATCTGCTCCCGCAGCGCCTTGTTGCGTGACCGCAGCTCGCGCGCGCTTTTCTGGAGAGCGAGCCATTGCTCGTGCAGCTCGACGATGCGCCACGAGCTGTTGGCGTGTGCGCCGTAGTTGCGGTCTATGCAGTTTTGCTCGTAGAGGCCGGGAGCGTTGCGGATGTGCTTGATGTCGATGATGGGCTTCGGGGCGAAGGCGGGTTTGGTGAAGGCACGTGACGTTTTGCATGCTGTGCGATGGACACTTGTGGGCAGACGACGGCCCCCGAGGGACCTCCCTATTGCTTTCATCGCGCTGTGGAAGGGACGATCACGAGATGCATGGGCGTTCGCAGCTTCCGCCTCGGAACTTTTTGACGCTAGCGGGAACGGTGATCCCTGTCCACGGTGCGTCATCGTCGCGTCTCCTTCACCCCCTCCGTCACGCTAGCCGCACAAGTATTGATTGGCGATTGGAAATGGATCGCGGATACGGGGGTTCGCAACTCAACATCACGCCTACGACGCGCGTCCTGACATGGCCAGGACCCCGCGCAAGCGTGCTGCGGACGCAGATTGGGGGACACCCTCCCCCAGGGCGTTGAGAGGCAATCGTCCCGCAGTGGCTGGGCCGTCGATACCGCGTGGAGCTGCGTTCAGAGTTACGCCTCGGCCAGCAAGGCAGCCTCTTACCGACATTCAGCAATCGCGGCAGCATCCTGTGCCTTCATCTCCATTAGATGCTAGGCAGTGAAATACTCTGGCGAACAGTCCCATTCGACTCAACCTCCTCATACAGACCGCCACTGGGCAGGACCGTCTTCGTCCTGTCCAGCCCAAAGCCAGTCGACTTCAGCGTTGATCGCCCCCGGCGTACAATGCAAGCCAGTAGTCCGCCACAATCCACACCCACGGAGCAAATTGTGCCACGGCTTCCACTGGGTTCCTTACCCACTCGGCCTCCTCTTATTCGACTCTTGGTCCAAGCTTCATCACGGACCAGAGCACGCTCAGTCTTACTCATTTCCATGTCCAGCGTGTTTGACCCCGCGAAAGCTTACTGCTCACACACGCAAGCTGTTCCTTGTTGCTGAGCGCTTGTCACGAGATGATGGCATTGCGTCGGTTCACGACAAGAGGCTGAATGAGGAGCTGGACTGGGCGGTGAGGTACGAGCTGGTACGAGCTGGGTATGTTGGATCCCTTCATCGAGGATCCGCAGCAGCTGCCGGGCGGAAAGCATAGCCGGATAAACGGCTTCCACCCCTACGCGAACGAGCACGAGATGACGCTTGCGTTCAAATACATCTTCACGACTGAAGACATCGCCGAGACGACCTCGTCGCTCTGGATCGGAACGCAGCTTGACTTCCAGGCAATGCTCGCGGGTGATGAGCAGCAAACACCACCGAAAAAACCACGCTTGCAGGAAGACGGCCTGAAGATACTGGACAGCAGGAGCAGGCCCGTTCGCTCCAAGACACCAGAAGCGACAATCCATCTTACGGACTTGCCACCACCACCATCCAAGAGCAAGGCAACAGGAGGGCTACCAACACCGCCCGACCGATACGAGTCAGTGGCAGTGGCAGCACCGCCCAGCCAGCCACCGTTCGTCGATTACAAAAGACGCAGTGTGAGCTACACGACGCTACAGGACGTCTACGGCTTGCTTGATAGGATCGAGCGAACATCGTACGTCGGCGCGCTGTTCCTGGAGGCATACGCAGAACGGCTGAGGGATGATTATTGCAAAGCTTGTTGGTTGAAGAGGAACGTCAACCTCGATTGGCATTGAGCCTGCGATAAATCAGTGGTCAGCATTCCACGCGATTGCACTATGAAGTCGGCCCTACTCTTCAACAACAGATGCAGCACATTCCTCAGCCGACTCCTCTCCGGCAGTAAATCCTGCATCCTTGCGGACACATGCGATCTCCAGTCACGCCGGTGGCTGTTTCCATGGGCCTGTCGCTTTATCTAGAGTCACAGGAGACAGCCGGTCATGCTCGTACGTAATGCTTCGCGTCAGCCACCTCATGCGACTATCATCAAGAGACTAAATGTCACATTCCAAGTGATACGCCACGCGGCTTTGAACGAAGGGAGTTGCTATCGGCCGAGATGGCGCATCGGTACCTGCGCCACGAAAGTTAAAGTGGCGGAGATCAGTAACAAAGAGTTGTAGTCAGTCTCGTGCGCGATACCAGCCTGGGCACGCCCGTGTACCTGTGAGAGGCGGGAGACGTGAGCGCGCTGGCATCAAGTACATCTCAAGACCTGTTTGTAGTTCACATCCAAGGCTCACATAACCGTTTGCGAACCTGTCAAGGCAGCCATCTTATTCTACTAGTCATGATGTCAAGACCAACGTGTGCACCACACACTGGAATGGCGGAAGCTTCGGGAGCAGAAATGCTTAGGAAGCTTGATGGTCCCATCCCTTTGCTGTTCCCTGGGCATCGTATGAGTACGCAAGGCTGGAATTCGCCCTGCAAGAAACATGGGCGTGTGTATAAAAGGCCTGCAGGTCGTTCGCTTACCGAAAGTATCGAAGCTGAGCCACCATTCTTCACCATGAAGACAGCACTGTCTTTCTCGGCACTGCTGGCCGCATGCCTGGCAGCGCCTATCCTGGACGCCGACTCGGACCTCCACAATCAACAAGGCTCTCCAGCTTGGATCCGGAGACAGCTCGGCCTCCCTATCGTCGGCAACCTCCTTGGAGGCGCAGTGCCAGCCGCAGTCGCTGCCCCCTCTGCAGCACCCGCCGACTTTGTGCCCGTCGCTGCTGACGCGGCGCCGGGAGCCTTCTCACCTGCAGAGTTTCCAGATCTTGGACTTCCGGATCCGCTGTCGTCACCTGCAGCCGCGGCGCCAGGAGCCTTCTCACCTGCAG
>NW_022984783.1:133139-144966 GCF_010094145.1 Didymella exigua CBS 183.55
GGAGCCTTCTCACCTGCAGAGTTTCCAGATCTTGGACTTCCGGATCCGCTGTCGTCACCTGCAGCCGCGGCGCCAGGAGCCTTCTCACCTGCAGCGTTCCCAGGTCTTGGACTTCTGGATCCGCTGTTGGCACCTGCAGCCGCGGCGCCAGGAGCCTTCTCACCTGCAGGGTCCCCAGATCTTGGACTTCTGGATCCGCTGTTGGTACCTGCAGCCGCGGCGCCAGGAGCCTTCTCACCTGCAGGATCCCCAGATCTTGGACTGCCGGATCCGCTGTCGGCACCTGCAGCATTCCCAGATCTTGGACTTCCGGATCCGCTGTCGGCACCTGCAGCCGCGGCGCCAGGAGCCTTCTCACCTGCAGCGTTCCCAGGTCTTGGACTGCCGGATCAGCTGTCGGCACCTGCAGCCGCGGCGCCAGGAGCCTCCTCACCTGCAGGGTTCCCAGGTCTTGGACTTCTGGATCCGCTGTTGGCACCTGCGGCCCCCGTCCTTGCTCCAGCGATACCACTACTCTCACCGGTAGCAGCAGGGCTAGCGCCCGTACAGTCGCTGCTCGACCCAGCCATCGCTCCCGCGGCCGATGCTCTCGCGCCCGTGGTCTCTGCTGTAAACCCGCTTCTGACACCCGCCGTGTCCGCCGTGGCACCTGTCGTTTCCGACCTCCTGGACGCCGCAGACCCCCTCGCAGCGCCCGTGGTCTCCGCGCTCGAACCCGCACTCTCTGCAGCGGTGCCCGATCTATCCGCTATCATCCCAGCCGTAGACCCACTCCTCACACCCGTCATCTCAGCGGTCGTGCCTGGCATCACCGCACTCGCTCCCGTTGTGTCGCAGATCCTCGACGCTGCAGACCCCGCCTTAGCCGCCGTGGCACCGGTCGTATCAGGCATCCTCGGCGCTGCAGACCCTCTCATCACCCCAGTTGTGCCCGCCGTCGTGTCGGCCATTGCACCTGTCATCTCAGACGTAGCGTCCGTGCTGAACCCGGTCGTCTCTGATGTTGCTTCGATCGTCAATCCTGTGGTTTCTGATCTCGCTTCCGTAGCCGCATCGGCAGTCGACCCGGTCGTCTCTGGCGTCCTGTCTGGAGTCGCCCCTGTGATCTCGGACGTTGCTTCGGTCGTCGGACCCCTGATATCGGGCGTCGCTTCTGTTATTCCCCCTGTGATTTCAGGTGTCGCTTCAGTCATTGATCCTGTCGTGTCCGACGTCGTCTCAGTCGTTGCGCCTGTAGTGTCCGGCGTCATCTCGCCCATCGCCTCTGCGGGGCCTTCAACACCCTCTCTCCCCAGCGAACTGCCAATCGGCCTCCCCACCCCCTCCCTCCCCTCCCTCCCAAGCGAACTGCCAGTCGGCCTCCCTACCCCCGTCCTCCCCTCCCTCCCAAGCGAACTGCCAGTCGGCCTCCCCACCCCACTGCCAACCGGCGCCACCACCCCTATCCTTCCCCCCAACACCGCCATCACAGCACCCCTCCCCCCAAACATCCCAACTGGCATCGCAGCCCCCGCAGATACCAGCCTGCCGCTCACCACACAAACCACATTCACGACAACGACCACTACCGCCCCGTTCCCCGGCGCGACACAGGCGCCCGTCGGCTATGTGAGCCCGTTCCAGGGCCAGCCCCAAAGGCCGCCGAGCGCGGCGGGTGATGGGGTTGATCCGCCGTATTTCCCATGGTATTTCGGGTACGGCTTTGGGGGCCGCCTGCGGTGAAGGGTTTGCAGGGTGGGATGAGATGGGGAGGACTTTGCCGGAATGAAGTGGTGTTGCAGGAGGATGTGGGGGCTTGCAATGCGAGGTTTGCTGACTGCACTTCCGGATTTGGGGGCGGTGCGAAGTTCCTGGTATTTGAATTCCCTTTGACGGCGTTGCGTGGTCCTAAGTGTCACACGCGGGGTCCTGATGTAGCTACTCTCCGTGGACTGACTTCATGTACGCATCTCGCATGACTTGGTTGTATCCTGTTTCGCGACCTTTGCTTCTCCTGTCCATACTTTGGGCCTTACCCAGGAGCGGCGATTGCTGAGACGGCGTCCATGTGCTCGATGATAAGCTCCGAGCTGATAATTATGGTGCTGTGGTCGAGGAGGCTTCGAGGGCGGGCAGTAGAGAATTCAGTTTCTGGAGAGTCACTGGCAAGCGTGCTTATACCTGGCTGTCTGTCCGAAGTCTGCGTTCTTTGCCACGTGTGATGCTCTGGGGCGTTGTCTGGAGTTTGCACTGGTGGCCGAGACCGAAAGAGTTGGACCTATTGCGCATCAGCGCCCAGTATAAAGATGTGACCCATGTATTCGGTCATTTTTGCCCGCTCTCAGTCCTGCACTACGAGTTGAAGCCTTGGTGTCGCACCATCTTGGTTGATGCAATTGGGCAGATAAATTCTCAGGTCTCGTAGAAAAAGGATAACATCTTACTGTGGACGTTGAGAACAGACATTTGTTTGCAAGGAGACCCTTGAGTTGCCGAGCGAGTAACGGGTCGGCGGATCCGAGAGGTTGGTGTTGACAGGGAGCGGGCGCGCCGGTAGATCCCTTCCCGAGAGTGACCTGCACTCCTTAGCGCGGCGCCCCGCAATGAGCCTATCAGCGAATCACACATCAGCGCCTCCGTCACCGCATCATCTTATCTCGGGAGCTTCAGCTCAGCTCTGCTTTCTCCCTTTCTTCCTCTCTTCTTCCTACACCTCGCCTCTACTGGACAGTAGCCTATCTCGCATTTTCACACATCGATCTTCAAATTCATTAATCCACCAGACCTTCAGCGTCCAGTTGGATTGGACGTGCAACCTCACGCGTCGCAACATGCAATTTCGGCAATCGACAGTCTTGAATATCAACCTGGACCCCGGATAGCGAGGGAAAATTGGCAGCAGCGACGACAAACGTATTTCTCTCACAATGGCCACGCCATTTAGTCGCGAGTCGTGGATATGGTACATCTGCGGCATTGGAATGATTATCGCCAGACTGTAAGCTTGTCATATTGTGAGGCTGTGCAGCAGCAGGCTGACACGTCACAGCATCGCCCGCCGGATCCTTTTTCGCTCAACCAGAGGCCTCCAACTCGATGACTGGATCATGGGCGTTCTCGTGTCCACCACCTATACCGTATTAATGGTTGTATCAAACAGATGGTTCAAGGCTGGCTCCAATCTTGAGCATCCGAACTACAGCTTCAGCGCACTCAGCGATGATCAACTATCGCAGCGCGTATACGGCAGCAAAATGATGATCGTCACGGAGCAAATGCAAGTCTCCGTGATTTGGGCTTGCAAAGCGTGTTTGCTGGTCATGTACTACCGCCTGACACGCACGGCTCTGCACAACGAGAACATTGCGATCAAAGTACTCTCCGCCTATGTGGCGCTTGGATACGTCGTCATGCAAATTCTGTACTTCGCCGTTTGGTGTCGCCCATTCCATGAGTACTATGCAGTACCCACAAACTCCACCCAATGCGACACACTGCTGCATCACCGCATTACCAAGGCAGTCTTCAACATCTCGTCTGACGTCATCATGCTGTCCATTGCGCTGCAGATGCTAATACGCTCGACCCTTCCTTGGAAACGCAAGCTCGTGCTTATCGGCATCTTCTCGATCGGTATCTTCGTCATTGCAGCCGCCGCACTGAACAGCTACTACTCCTTCGCACGTCCTTATGGGCGCACCTGGATGTTTTGGTACGTTCGCGAATCATCAATGGCTGTCATCGTCGCCAACATCCCATTCACCTGGACCATCCTGCGTGAGTTATTCGAGGTCGGCGACTTCAACGAAAACGTGCAGCCATGGACGTTCCACCCTCGAGCACGAACAAGAAGCGTAGCGACGCGCATGACTCATTACACGGCTTCCTCAGGCCAGCGTGTGAAAAATCGTGACTCGCCCATCAACAGCCATGGCAGTAGAGGTGCGCAGTCGATGACGCTGGTGGGTTCGGCTTCGCCAGGCAAAGAAGACGGCGCGTCTTTTGCGAAGAGTCTGGTGTTGGAGGATACCGACAGAGATTTGGAGATTCAAGCAGCGCGATCGCATGGCTTCGTATCGGGGCCCTCCAGCGCGAACTATCCTAAGGTGGAATTCGACGACGTAGGAGAAGGCCGCCAGTCGTAGCAGGAAATATGGGCTTGTCGTATCATAGCACTCGAATGTCCACTGACGTACTACGCGCCATCTCGCGTACTCTATTAGCGCCACTCACTGCTCGATGTACGGACCTGGCGAAAACTGATGCGTAGCATGGGTCTACAGCGGTCTGTCACTACACCCGGTCGGCGATCGGGTGGTCCATGGCAGTATCGTATGGTACGAAGATTGCCGAATTCCATTCTATCGCGAGGGCCAAGCGTCTGAGGCCTGGCCTGGCTCAGGAGATGAAAGTCACGGAGAGTTGGTACGCTGTTGTGGATAGCACTGCGTGCCAGACGCCGCAAGAGCCTGCGACCGGCTCTTGATGGTCTCCCGCTGCTCCTGTCCCAGCGTATTCGATTCGAACCCTTCTCAGAGGGCGGCAGGCCCTGGCCTTCTCGGCCACTCGGCCACCAACGATGATTTCATTAGTTCATCAAACAGCTGAAAAGCACTGAGGTTCACCCGTAGAGGGACCGTTTCTATAAGCCACCAAAGTGGTCCCCGATCTCGACACACCCTCGGATGTGTGGTATGAGCATTTTCAGAACTGGAACTGGAGATTGAAGCAGACAAATTGCCACGGAAGGTTTATGTTCCTCCCGCAACCGGAGACCGCATCTCGCTGCAGCACGCGTAAAGGCTGATCACCTATGGATATATGTTGGGTCTCGGACATGCACATACCGCTTGAAAACAAGCACTCGCATCACAGGGGTCTGCACGGTGCAGTGGAAAGGAGTGATGGTGTGTTGTTGCTTCCAGGGATGATCGCAGAACTCTCCAATATCAGACACATAAGGAACAACGCAAGAAATCTCTCAAGCACATCAAAGACATAACAGCAGAATCTGGGAAGACGTTTCAAGGACTTTTGCGAGCGGGAATGCGATTGACTCGAGCGAGACCCCGTTTTCGAGTTCTACTTGACCTCCAGTCGGAGCGCATCGTACTGCACGTAAACACTCTTCGGCAGAACCGCGCTCTCGTAGTCTGTCGCGTTGTACGGTAAGCTGAGTACGAACTCGTTTGTGGCGTTGCTGCTCAGGTAGCTTGTCGGGAACATAAACTTGTGGCTCAGCGTGTAGCACGAGACAGCGCTGCGAGTCGCGCACGAGGACGACTTATTGTAGCTGATGAGAGTTAGCCGGATGAAAATGAAAACAAGGATGCAGGGCAGTACTGACGGAATGATCCAAGGCTCTAGCTCGTGCCCGTTGACCGCAACGACGAAAGGCACGTCGTTCCACGGCTGGGTCGCGTTGAACGTATCCGTGTTGCCGGCGGCCGTCTTCGCTCCGGCCAGCTGGATCGTGAACGTGGCGTGCTCCTTGTGGACTAGAGCGTGCTGGTCGACATCGAATGTAATGGTCCAGTTGTTGATCTCGCCGCTTCCAGCGACCTGCTGCGGCCTGCGGGAGTTCGCATACCCACCGAACACAGACCAGTGTATGTAATTGAAGTCCTTGTACGTGTCGCTTTTCCCGACGTGGAAGTTGACGCCCTCGGGGAAGTCGGTCAGGTAGTCGTAGGCGCCCCAGTAGATGCGGTACTCCGGGGGGTGAAGCGATGTGTTGAGCGGCACGTCGCCGTGGCGCCATTCTCCGCCTGCTTTGTCGGGGGTACCGATGCGCCAGAGTTCAGTGCCTGCTGTCTCGGCTTCCCATTTGAGAGTGCCGCAGTGTGTCGTCTTTCCGGCGCTGATGACGATGTCGTCTTCGATGTAGTCGCCGAAGATGCCGTCGGCGTACATGGTGACTCGGTAGGTCCCTGCTGCGACGCGATCAATCTCGACTGTGCCGTCGCGGCTGATATCTGCCCAATATTGGAACTTCAGAGGGTCTATCGCGTTGTCTTGATAGTCGATGCCGTTCTGGGCGAGGACTGCGATGGCGTTTTTGGCTCCTTTGGGGAGCTGGACTTTTGCCTTCCAGGCTCCACGGCGCGAAGTCGGAACGTAGTTTGGAATGTGCTCTGCGATGGTGTCGTAGAAGTGAGCGTTCCAGGACGGAGACGCATAGCGAACAGCTTCATCGCGCAGTGACTGCCACGAGGCACCAGCTGGCCCCTTGTTGAAGTGGTAGTACTGGGGTCCGAATGTGCGGTCAAAGCCATCGGTGATGTTGGGTGTACCTGCGCCATGGTGGTTGGACACCATGTAGTTGTAGATGATGCCGTCGACGACCAGGTCTGAGTGTGTTGGCCCACCATAGTAGGTGTCTTTTGTGTTCATCACGAGCCAGGCGCCAAAGGTGGAGTTGTCTTTGCTCTGCGAGCCGTCGGCAAACAGGCCATGGGCTGTCTGATCGCGCCACTCGGCTGCAAATGTGTACTTGGTAAAGTAGTCGGCGAATGCCTCCACGTATGGGTCATCTGTACGGTTACCGAGGTACCAAGTTGCGTCTTGGACAGTTGCAGCGTTGGTCGTGTTTCCAGAAGCAGGATTGGGGATTGGCATGGGTGCAGCAAGTCCCTCGTTGGTGACGAGATCTGTCCAAAGCTCGGTGCTGGGCCGGAACAGCGTCCTGAACTCCTGCAGATTGCGCAGAAACGGGCTGGTCGAGTTGTGGTAGGCGATGCGGCTGAACGTATGCAAGCCAGTCTCGCCGTCACGAAGGAACCAGTACTGCTCGAGGATCTGACCGGTGGGCGGATACACTTCGCTCATCACGACACCGCCGTAGGCAACATTGTGAGTGTCGACACCCTTGAATAGCTGATACGTCGGGTCGATTGAGCCAGGTGTGTATGAGCCCGATCCCGTGCTCGATGGACCAGTTGCAGGGATGCAGTAGCAGTCGAGATAGGGTCCAACGCCATATCTCCCGTTTCCCGAAGAGCCGCCTGGGGTGTATGGGATGTATGCTGCGGATCCCAGCAGATCTTGCCCGTCAAGAACTAGGGTGTCAATGCCACCTGTGGTCTTGTTCACAGAAACAAAGAGCCTGTCATTCTCAAGCTGCAGGTACGCAGACGTCTCGTTGGCGGTTAGATGTGCGGCAGCCAGCCCAAAAGAGGTGAGAAGAATCGATGATATTATATGGCGCATCGTGAGTCGACGGTCTTGGGCCTGAAGCTTAGCAGCAACAAGCAATTGCATTGCATGCATGCCAAGGTATATATACAAACATGATCTATATGACGGTCATGTCGATCTACTCACCGACTTGCAGAATGCAAGCCATGTGACCAACTGACTCGCCTCTCGTCTACTCTGGGGTATGGGGTATGGGGTATTGTCGCCCGTGCAAAGTGGGCCACGACCGTATGGCGTAAGGCTGCGGGGAATACGAGCGGATAATCTGGCGCCCACGAATTGATAATATGTGAAGTAGCAAACGGCTCGGGGTAGTTCGATCCGAGACATCAGCGAGCAAGCTAGTTGCAAATTTTCGCTACATCTGTGTACGAAGTAGGTCACGGCGAAAGGCGTGCGTTGTGTGGAGGGAACTTTAGCGAGACAGCAAAACGACATCGCCGTTCAAATGAGAGGTACGTGCGACGCTTGCTCAATTCCTCAGCACCAGCACGAAATAATGAAATCCTCGATTTGGACAGACAGATGGGTGAACGTGCGTATTTGGGTCCATCACTCCGCTAAGGTCTGGACGAAGTTGTAGTGGACAAAAGTAGTATCGGAAGCTTTCTCCCGTGCTTTCAGAACACCCTCGCGTCCAGCAAAACCGCAGGAAGAAGCCACAGTCCAGCTCACGTCAACTATTTCGATGATTTGCAGCTGCTAAGGGGCAGAAACACTGGACGATTCAGGTGTCTCGTGAAGTGGTATACGAGCAAGAGCAAGAGACATGGCGGTCTGGTCTGTCTGGTCGAGCAAGTTGCGACTTTGAGACTTGGGCGGACTGGGTGAGGTATGTTGTTTTTTACATGTTTTAAAACAAGGCACACGCCGAAGCAGAGAAGGAATGGACATGTATGGCCATATCTCACCCAGTCTTTCCGACGCGAACAGCAAACATGTAGTCCTGCAGCAAACATGTAGTCCTGCAGCAAACACGTAGTCCTGCAGCAACGAGCGGCAGCACAAGACTTTGATGTGTTACGAGTTCATTTCTGTGGAGGTCACGCTCTTGCCGTGTTCTCCAGAGCTCAATCAACATGACACAAGTCGTACATAGTGCCAGGTGAGGAGCAGAGTCCTCGAGCGCCGTAACCGCTGGATTTCTTTCGCGGGTAGGAACACAGACATTTCTTTCGCGGGTAGGAACACAGACATTTCTTTCGCGGGTAGAAACACAGACATTTCTTTCGCGGGTAGAAACACAGACACTTCTTTCGCGGGTAGAAACACAGACACTTCTTTCGCGGGTAGGAACACAGAGACGTTTCTCTTTTCGCTCTCAGATTGACACGTCACGAAGCAAAGACAAAAGAAGCCCGCACCAAACGAAGCGCGGTACCTCTGAATCCCACACGACCAGGGACAGCGTAAGAGAAAAAGAGCAGCCGAAATCTCCATGCCGTCGCGGAGCACCAGCACAGATCCGCCAAAACGGAGTCGCAGGCCATTCCAGGTCCTCAGAGCATCCGCACCAGAGGGAGAAGAACTCCGCCTCTCGTCGGAAGGCGCAATCGCTCGCCAGCACAATCGCTTTCGAGAGCTGGACAGCTGTGTGCCGGACGAAACACGAACCAAGCACAGGCTTTCTGGCCTTTTGACGGATCGCCCACTTGGAATTGGGCCTGCAAGTCCGGCCCTGTAAACATTGAAAGATGGAAGAAGAAGCAGGAGCACTGTCTTGAAGCGATTTTCCTTTTGGACGCTCTGATAAACACACACGCGGATCCTGGACGCTCTGATAAACACCTACGCGGATCCTCGAGCGGTTTCAGTCTCCAGCTCGGGAGACAGAATGGCAAGACCGGGGACTGATGTTCTGGGGGCGCTGCGTCAGCGCAGCCTGCTATCGTCTTATTCATATACAACTATCGTACACTGCTCATCTCATGTCCAACGTCGATTGCGAATCACAGTTGAAAAACGACATTCTCCGGGTCCCGCTCAAGACTCGCCGCCTTGTTCGCGAGGATGTCATGACACAACAGCCCTGCAGCAACACTGACATTCAGCGAATCAACACCAACCTCGTCGACATTTCTGCCGTGCCGGATGCCGACGTTGTAGTGCGCTAGATTCAGCAGGCTGGAGCGCAGGCCCGCGCCCTCGGCGCCCAGCATGAGGATGGTGGGGTGTTCGAGGACGGGGGTGTGGGCGTGCAGCACCTTGCCGCTGCGGGCCTGGGTGTAGACGATGTCGGTCGTGCTTTCCTTTTCGTCCTTGGGCCGCGGCGCGGGGGCCGCGGCCGCGTAGCAGCGCCATCCGTTTCTGCTCGCGCGGCCGAGGAAGTCGGCGGGCTCTGCGACGCGGAAGAGCGGGATTGCTTCGGCGGCGCCGGCGCTGGCTTTGACGGCGATGTGCGACCACGGCGCGGACTGGCGGGTTGGTGTGACGAGGGCGTCGACGCCGAGGAAGTAGGCGCTGCGGGCGATGGCGCCGAGGTTGCCTTCGTCGAGGATGCCGTCGAGGTACAGGACGAGCGGGAAGCGGGAGGGGGACTTGGACGTGTATGCGGTCCGACTGCCGTTGACGGCGAGCTCTTCTTTCGTCTGCGGGCCGAGGACGACGTTGAATTGGCCGCTTTCTTTGACGCACTCTTGGAGCTCGGTGATGGGCGGGACGGGCAGCGGCGAGGCTTCGAGGATGAAGCCGTTGTGCGGACGCCCCGACGACGCCTTGTCGAAGGCGCGGTCGTACTGGTCGCCGACCTCGCGGGTGATCTGGCGCAGGTCGGCGGCTTTGGCGCGGGCGAGGAGGATGTCGCGGTTCAGGCCGCGCGAGTTGACGTAGAGCTTGTAGAACTGGCGGCGCTGGGCGCGGATGGCGGCGAGCACGCTGGAGTAGCCGTAGATGAACTCGCTGGCGGCGGTGGTGAAGGGCAGCGAGTCGGGGGCGCGGTCGCGGGGATCGGCGCGGGAGGGGATCGAGCGTTCGGGGCCGTCAGTGTGCTCGGAGCGGCCGTCAATGTGCTCGGAGCGGCCGTCAATGTGCTCGGAGCGGCCGTCAGTGTGCTCGGAGCGGCGACCAGTGCGGTCGACGCGGTCCATGCGGTCAAAGCGCGAGGAGCGGTCGGGCTGGGCGGTGCGAGCGGAGCGGTCGCGGCGGAGAGAGCGCCCCTCGGGGTTGGAGTCGGGGTCGAAACTGCGCTGTGGTCTGCGCGGCGGCCTGTCGTCCTTTTGGAAGTCGTCTCGGCCGTCTCTGCCGTGTCTGTCTCTGCCGTGTCTGTCTCTGCCGTGTCTGTCTTTGCCGTGTCTGTCTTTGCCGTCTCTGTCTTTGCCGTCTCTGTCTCTGCCGTCTCTGTTCCCGCGAGGTGCTCTCTCGTCGCGGTCAAAAGTCCTCTCCGCTCTCCGCGGCGGCCTGTCGCTCTGTTCGCGTCCCTCGCGGCCTGGTCGAGGTGCGTCTCTTGCTGCAGACCAGGCGTCACGGGGCGGCCGGCCGGCGAATCTGCTCGGGAGCTCTTCGCGGTCGGACCTCGCGGGCTTCTCACGGTCGAACCTCGCGGGCCTCTCACGGTCCTGGTCTCGGATGCGGCGATCGACAGCAGACTCGTCGGGCCTCCCGCCGCTCTTCCTCAGCTCTTTCCGTCGGGGCGCAGCGTCTTCGTCTTCCCATCGTCGGCGTCGTGCGCCGATGGACGACTTGCTGCGTGACGGCCGCGACCTGCCGCCCTCTCTGTCCTCGTAGCGCGAGGCAACTGCCTCGTCATTGCGGACGCTGGTTCGCGTGTAGCTGCCCGGTCGCGGGCCTGAGAATCTGTCTGGGCCGCTGCCCCTGCCCTTCTCAATGGCCGCGGTGATGGATTTGCTGCGCCAGAATGTGCGGGGGAGGGCTGTTCGCTGGGTCCGTAGTAGCACGCTGCCCAGCGTGAGAGGGTACGGCATCGGACGGAGGAATGGGCGAATGGGCGATGATTTGCCCTGAATGGTGGCGAGTTCACCTTCACATTCTCGTTCACATTCTTGTTCGCGTGCACGTTCATCCAAACTTTCCAACTTTTGGCGACAAACCGCCCGCCGTACCTACCGGTACCGTGCCCGTGCACTCGACGCGCCTGTTTGGTCGACGCGCCGCAGCACCCACATGACAATACTTACAAAAATAAGGTTACTAAGCCACACACAAATGCTGGTATTACAGGATTTTTTTAGTAGAGTGATCCATGGATCCATGTGAGACTTTCTATTGTTATTTTTTTTGTGGAGAAATTTTGCAGCTGTGGCTGTTGTTGTCAGATAAGAGCGAGCGGCGAGAGGTCGGATCTGCGCAACCAAGCAGGGACCTGTCGCGCAGCCAATCAGCAGTTGCCTGGTCGATTAAGCGAGACCGGGCAACTCCTGATTGGCCCGCACACAGGCGGCCGCGAACAGCGCCAATTCCTGCCCCCTTCAATCCCGTAGCGGTCAGCACGAGGCGGACAACAGACATCATCATCATAATCATCAATAAATCATCATACCACCTAAGATCTCGTCAAGCACATACTCTGGCTCACAGTACGAGCATCTGACAATAGTAACTCTAACACCTCTTCTAATAGCAAGGATAACGTACTCTATCACCGAGCCGGTCATATCACCGAACCGGTCAAAATCTGCCAAGACCAACACAACTC